>NC_036838.1:5876807-5880101 GCF_002910315.2 Salvelinus sp. IW2-2015 | reverse complement strand
AACCTCACATCTGTTCTATCCCTACCTATAACCACCTCACACCCTGTTCTAGCTATCCTAACTATAATACCACCTCACACCTTTTATTGTCCTCTACATATAATCACCACCCTCAACACCTTTATTTGTCCTCTACATATACCACCTCACACCCTGTTCTATCCTCTAACCTAAACACCACCTCACACCTGGTACTGTCCTACCCTACCTATACACCACCTCACACCTGTACTGTCCTTTACCTATATAACGCACCTCACACTGTACTGTCCTATACCTATAATACCAACCTCAACACCTGTCTGGTCCTTTACCTATAATACCACTCAACACCTGTAATGTCCTCTATAAACACTCTCACACCCTGTCTGGTCTTTACCATAATACCACTTCAACCTGTACTGTCCCTCTATAATACCACTTCACACCTGTACTGTCTCTATATACCACCTCACACCTGTACTGTCCCATACTTATAATACCACCTCACACCTGTACTGTCCTATACCCTATAATACCACCTCACACCTGAACCTGTCCTCTTATAACACCACCTCAAACATGTACTGTCCTCTATAATAGCACCTCACACCTGTACTTTCCTCTATAACACCACCTCACATCTGTACTGTCCGCTACCTTATTGATACCACCCTCACACCTGTATTGTCCTCTATAACACCACCTCAACCACCTGTACTGTCCTCGAACCTATAATAAAACCTCACATCTGTTCTATCCTCTACCTATAATACCACCTCACACCTGTTTTATCCTCTACATATAATACCACCTCACACCTTTATTGTCCTCTACATATATACCACCTCACACCTTTATTGGTCTACTACCTATAATACCACCTCACACCTGTTCTATCCTCTACCTATAAACACCACCTCACACCTGTACTGTCCTCTACCTATAACACCACCTACACCCTGTACTGTCCTTTACCTTATACAGACACCACACCTGTACTGTCCTATACCTATATATACCACCTAACACCTGTCTGGTCTTTACCTATAATACCTACTCCTCACACCTGTACTTCCTCATACCTAATACCCACTCCACACCTGTCTGGTCTTACCTATCAATAACTTCACACCTGTACTGTCCTCTATAATACACCTCACACCTGTACTGTCCTGCTATAAACCACCTCACACTGTACTGTCCTCTGCTATAGTACCAACACCTGATACTGTCCTCTAAACACACCTACACCTGTATTGTCTTGCCTAATAGTACCCAACTCACACCTGAAACTGTCCTCTATAACACCAACCTCAACACCTGTACTGTCCTCCACCTTATAAGCAACAACTCACAACCTGTACTGTCCTCCACCTATAACACCACCTCACACTGTACTGTCCTCCCCTAAAACCAAACACCTCACACCTGTGACTGTCCTCGCTTTAAACAACCACCTCACAACCTGACTTGCCTCTACATATAATACCACCTCAACGACTTCTTATTGTCGCTCATACCTATAATACCATCATCACACTGTATTGTCCTCTATACTAATACATCACCTCACACATGTACTTGTCCTTTTACCTATAACACAACACCTCACACCTGTACTGTAACTCGATAACCTACTCAAACCGTACTGTTACCTATAACACCAACTCACACTGTACTGTCCTCTAGCCTATAATACCACCTACCACCGTACTTGTCCTTACCTTAATACCACCTCAACCTGTACTGGTCCTCTGCCTAATAATACCACCTCACACCTGTACTGTCTTTACCCTATAATACCACCTCAAACCTGTACTGGCTTCTATGACACCACCTCACACCTGTACTGTCCTCTACCTATAACACCAACTCACACCTGTACTGTCCTCTATAACACGACCTTACACCTGTACTGTCCTCTACCATATAACCCAACTCACACCTGTACTGTCCCTCTATAACACCTACTCAAACCTGTACTGTCCTCTTACCTGTAATGCCAAACTCTCACCACCTGTACTGTCCTCTATAACACCACCTCACACCTGTGCTTCCTTATAACGACCTAACTCAACCTTATTATAGGTCGAGGACAGTACAGGTGTGAGGTGGTGTTATAGAGGACAATACAGGTGTGAGGTGGTATCATAGGTAGCGGACAGTACAGATGTGAGGTGGTGTTATAGAGGACAGTACAGGTGTGAGGTGSTATTATAGAGGACAGTACATGTTTGAGGTGGTGTTATAGAGGACAGGTTCAGGTGTGAGGTGGTATTATAGGTATAGGACAGTACAGGTGTGAGGTGGTATTATAAGTATAAGACAGTACAGGTGTGAGGTGGTATTATAGAGGACAGTACAGGTGTGAAGTGGTATTATAGAGGACAGTACAGGTGTGAAGTGGTATTATAGGTAAAGACCAGACAGGTGTGAGGAGGTGTTATAGGTATAGGACATTACAGGTGTGAGGTGGTATTATAGAGGACAGTACAGGTGTGAGTTTGTATTATAGGTAAAGGACAGTACATTTGTGAGGTGGTATTTTCGGCAGAGGACAGTACAGGATTGAGGTGGTGTTATAGAGGACAGTACATGTGTGAGGTGGTATTATAGGTAGAGGACAGTACAGGTGTGAGGTAGTATTATAGAGGACAGTACAGGTGTGAGGTGGTGTTAATGAGGACAGTACAGGTGTGAGGTGGTATTATAGGTAGAGAACAGTACATGTGTGAGGTGTTGTTATAGAGGACAATACAGGTGTGAGATGGTATTATAGGTAGAGGACAATAAAGGTGTCAGGTGGTATTATAGTTAGATGATAGAACAGGTGTGAGGTGTTGTTATAGGTGGAGGACAGTACAGGTGTGAGGTGGAATTATAGGTCGAGGACAGTACAGGTGTGAGGTGGTGTTAAAGACGACAGTACAGGTGTGAGGTGTTGTTATAGGTAGAGGACAGTACAGGTGTGAGATGGAATTATAGGTAGAGGACAGTACAGGTTTGAGGTGGTGTTATAGAGGACAGTACATTTGTGAGTTGGTGTTATAGAGGACAGTACAGGTGTGAGTTGGTATTATAGGTAAAGGACAGTACAGGTGTGAGGTGGTACTATAGGCAGAGGACAGTACAGGTGTGAGGTGGTTTAATAGGTAGAGGACAGTAAAGGTGTGAGGTGGTATTATAGGTAGAGGACAGTACAGGTGTGAGGTGGTGTTATAGAGGACAGTACAGGTGTGAGGTGGTATTATAGAGGACAGTACAGGTGTGAGGTGGTATTATAGGTAGAGGACAGTACAGGTGTGAGGTGGT
>NC_036838.1:5867221-5870395 GCF_002910315.2 Salvelinus sp. IW2-2015 | reverse complement strand
TTTCAGAGTGCACAACAAATAAATTCCTCAAAATCGCATCTAGAAGCGGTATATAAAGTTGGTATATAAACGTTCTATATTAACTAATTATGACCCGTATTTTAAACAACTATATCCGACTGAAAACATGACCGCAGAGAGAGATTAGTTAGCTGGTTAGACAACGATTTGGAGAGCCAAGTCCGCATGGCCTTCACGCTCAGGCGCACGACCGAGAAAAGGGCGTCCTATACATTCTTGGTCGTGTTTGATACAGTTGTGCTGCTGATGTCCCATCGAGCCTCATCTCAGAGAACGTGATGACGTACATGACACCCAGAGGAAACGTAGGCAGTGTCGGTTTCTCATAGCATTCACTGTCGCCTAAAACAGGATCCAGATCAGAGGTAATAGATTTCTGAATCTGAACGCCGTCATGAAAAGTGCTGTTCAGAAGATTGTGTCTGTACACTCAGAGACAAATTCCAACTTCTATAGAAACTAGAAGGTGTGGTGTTGCATCCAATATATTAACAATAATATGCATATTGTACGCCATCAAGAAGTTTAGCACGAGCAGTTTAATTGGACAGACCCAAATATGCTTAATGCGAACAGCACCCCCCTGTAGTTCCAAGAAGTTAACGCATTATTCCTGTGTAATATTTGGTGTCAAAATTTTGTCTCCATTTTCTATAGATCGGTTGTGAATCAGTCCCGGTTCCAAAGTATCGGGGAAATACCTGCAGGTGCAGGATAATGTTGAAGAGTTTGAAGTATAGCCAATTTGAATTTGTGTCTGTATGATTTGATCATTTCATTAAATCCATCAGCACCAAGGCCTTTTTGGGTTGGGAGGCGATTGCATATTTTTTCCAAAAATTCTTCTTCTGTAATTGGGGTATCCACAGGATTCTGATAGGTCTTTGACTGCTAATTTCAAGATATTTGTAATTTTTCTTGTATATTCTTTTTGTTCTGCGGCTCTTTTGTTATATTGCTGTAGAGGTTTGCAAAGTGATTTTCTCAACATATCCCCATTTTGGATAGCCAACTCCCTCATTGATATGAGGTTGGTTTATTTTCCAATTCTCCAGAAGTGGTTTGATTCTTATGGTTCCTCATTCATCCAGCTGATTTCTAAATGTTGCTGTTCCTTTTTTGTTATAAGGGTGCGTTTGTTTGCTTCAGTGTTTCCCCCATTATGGAAGGGCGTATATTTTGTGTCTGGTTCTGCTGTTTTTGTGATTAGATATATATCTTTCAATGACTTTCCTTAGATTTTTTGCAATCATTTATCCAAACCTTTTTTTCATTATCTTGTATTGTTTTGGTTTGGCCTCTAATGCTCTCTCTCTCTCTCTTCTTCTCTCTCTTCTCTCTCTCAGTCAATTTCTAAATATAGGGGGCTTTATTGGCATGTGAAACAATATGTCAACATTGCCAAAGCAAGTGAGAATAGATAATAAACACTTAGTGAATAAATAATAAAAATAATCGAACAAATACCAAAGTGTAAATTTTAATAACATTACACTGCACAGAAGTCTAGATTTTATACCATAATATAGAAAAGTATGTGGACAGCACCTTCAAATTATGTGATTGTTGGCTATTTCAGCACACACCCGTTGCTGACAGGTTATAGGATCAAGCTCAAAGCCATACAATCTCCATAGACAAACATTGGCAGTAGAATGGCCATACTGAAGAGCTCAGTGATTTTCAACGTGGCACCGTCATAGGATGCCACCTTTCCAACAAGTCAGTTTGTAAAATGTCTGCCCTGCTAGAGCGGCCCCAGTCAACTGTAAGTGCTGTTATTGTGAAACGTCTAGGAGCAACAATGGCTCAGCCGCGAAGTGGTAGGCCACACAAGCTCATAGAACGGGACCGTCGAGTGCTGAAGCATGTAACACATAACAATCGTCTGTCCTCAGTTACAACATTCACCACGAGTTCCAAACTGCCTTTGGAAGCAACGTCAGCACAATAACTGTTTGTCGGGAGCTTCATGAAATGGTTTTCCATGGCCGAGCAGCCGCACACAAGCCTAAGACCCCCATGTGCAATGCCAAGCGTTGGCTGGAATGGTGTAAAGCTCGCCGCCATTGGACTCTGGAGCAGTGGAAACGCGCTCTCTGGAGTGCTGAATCACACTTCACTCTCTGGCAGTCCGACGAACGAATCTGGGTTTGGCGGACGCCAGGAGAATGCTACCTGACCCAATGCATAGAGACAACTGTAAAGTTTGTTAGAGGAGGACTAATGGTCTGGGGCTGGTTTTCATGGTTCGGGCAAGGCCCCTTAGTTCCAGTGAAGAGAAATCTTAACACTACAGAATACAATGGCATTCTAGACGATTCTGTGCTTCCGACTTTGTGGCAAAAGTTTAGGGAAGGTCCTTTCCTGTTTCAGCATGACAATGCCCCCGTGCACAAAGCGAGGTCCATACAGAAATGGTTTGTTGAAATCTGTGTGAAAGAACTTGACTGGCCTGCACAAAGCCCTGACCTCAAACCCATCCAACACCTTTGGGATGAATTGGAACACCGACTGCGAGACAGGCCTAATCGCCGAACATCAGTGCCCGACCTCACAAATGCTCTTGTGGCTGAATGGAAGCAAGTCCCTGCAGCAATATTAAAATATCTAGTGGAAAGCCTTCCCAGAAGAGTGGAGGCTGTTATAGCAGCAAAGGGGGGACCAACTCCATATTAATGACCACAAGCAGGTGTCCACATACTTTGGTCATGTAGTGTAGTTTAGGGGTAGGTTGGATGGACCATCATCAGCTGGGCAGCCAACTTTCGGGTGAAGAAAGGGCAGTGTTGAAAAAATGTCCTCCTAAAACTTTGTATAACACAAACTCTTTTTGTGATATGGAAATGCCAGTGTGTTATGAGCAGAAGTAGATATAGTCCTTGGTTCACTCCAGACCTGTCTGCCCTTGACCAGCACAAATACATCCTGTGGCGTTCTGCATTAGCAACGAATAGCCCCCGTGATATGCAACTTTTCAGGGAAGTTAGGAACAAATATACACAGGCAGTTAGGAATGCTAAGGCTAGCTTTTTCAAACAGAAATGTGCATCCTGTAGTACAAACTCAAAAAAGTTCTGGGACACTGTAAAGTCCATGGAGAATAAGAGCACCTCCTCCCAGCTGCCCACTGCTCTGAGGCTAGGAAACACT
>NC_036838.1:5857868-5861781 GCF_002910315.2 Salvelinus sp. IW2-2015 | reverse complement strand
ACAAAAAAGGAATGAAGAAATATCAGAAAGAGCAATGTCAGAGTCCGGAATATAATGTATAAGTATATGATGGTGTGTATAGACATTATGGACAGTATATGAATAGAAAAGGTGTGTACAGCAGTAGTTATATAGAATGASCCTTGACTAGAATACAGTATATACATATGAAATGGTTGAAACAGTATGTAAACATGGTTAAAGTGACCAGTGTTCAATGACTATGTACATAGGGCAGCAGTTTCTAAAGTGCAGGGTAGAGTACCGGGTGGTAGCTGGGTAGTAACAGTGACTAGGGTTCAGGGCAGGGTACTGGAGGCCGGATAGTGGTGACTGTTTAACAGTCTGATGGCCTGTCACTCGGTCCCAGCTTTGATGCACCTGTTCTGTCTCCACCTTAGATGGTAGCAGGGTGAATAGGCCATGACTCGGGTGGCTGAGGTCCTTGATGATCTTCTTGGAGTTCCTGTGCCACCGGGTGCTGTAAATGTCCTGAGGGCAGGCAGTGTGACATCGGGTGCTGTAGATGTCCTGGAGGGCAGGCAGTGTGACACTGGGTGCTGTAAATGTCCTGGAGGGCAGGCAGTGTGACACCGGGTGCTGTAGATGTCCTGAGGGCAGGCAGTGTGACACCAGTGATGAGTTGGGTTGACCGCACCGCCTTCTAAAGAGCCCTGCGGTTGCGGTCGGTTCAATTGCCATACCAGGCGATGATACAGCCCGACAGCATGCTCTCAAGGGTGCATCTGTAAAGGCTTCTTCAGCCTCCTGAGGTTGAATAGGCACTGCGCCTTCTTCACCATACTGTCTGTGTAGATGGACAAAAACAGGTTGTCAGTGATGTGCACGCCGAGGAACTTGAAGCTTTTCACCATCTCCACTGGGGCACCGTCGATGTGGATGGTGGCGTGCTCTCTCTGCTGTCTCCTGAAGTCTATGATCAGCTCCTTTTTGTTGACGTTAAGGGAGAGGTTATTTTCCTGGCACCACTCCTACCTTCAGCACCTGGGGTCTGTCCGTCAGGAAGTCCAGGACCCAGTCGGACAGGGCAGGGCTCAGACCCAGGGCCCCAAGCTTAGTGATGAGCTTGGAGGGCACTATGGTGTTGAAGGCTGTGATGTGGTCAATGAACAGCATTTTTACATAGTTATTCCTCTTGTCCAGATGGGATAGGGAAGTGTGAAGTACGATGGTGATTGCATCATCCATGGATCTGTTGGGGTGGTATGCAGATTGAAGTGGGTCTAGGTTGTTGGGTAAGGTGGAGGTGATGTGATACTTAACTTGCCTCTCAAAGCACTTCATGATGACAGAAGTGACTGCTACAGGATGATAGTCATTTAGTTCAGTTACTTTCACGTTCTTTTGTACAGGAACAATGGTGGACATCTTAAAGCAAGTGGGGACAACAGACTGGGATAGGGAGAGATTGAATATGTCTGTAAACACTCCAGCCAGCTGGTCTGCACATGCTCTGATGACGCAGCTTGGGATGTCGTCTGTAGCTGTCCCGGAAGGGGGAGTAGCAATGGTCAAGTTCTCAACAGGGTATGTTCTCAATGAGTTCTCAATGAGCGAGTAGTGCAGGAGATGTGTTGACAAAACTTTGGTAGCGTTTTCCTCAGATTTGCTTTATTTAAGTCTCCAGCTACAATAAATGCGGCCTCAGGATATCAGGTTTCCAGTTTGTACAAAGTCCAGTATTGTTCCTTTGAGATCCGTCGCGTGTCGACTTGAGGGGGAATATACACAGCAGTGACGATGACCGAAGACAATTCTCCCGGGAGGTAATGGAGGTAACGCGCTCGGCATTTGATGGTGAGGTATTCCAGATCAGGAGAACAAAAGGACTTGAGTTCCTGTACGTTTCCACAATCACACCATGGGTAGTTAAACATGAAACATACACCTCCACCTTTCTTTCTTCCTGTCCGCACGATGTACGGAGAACCCCGCTGGCTGTATGGACGGGACAGTATATCTGGAGAGAGCCATGATTCCATGAAACAGAGTAAGTCCTGATATCTCTCTGGAAGGGGATCCTAGCCCTGAGCACGTCTACTTTATTGTCCAGAGACTGAACATTAACGAGTAATATCCTCGGAAGCGTTGGATTGTATGCACGCCTCCTGAGTCGGACTTAAAGCCCACTCCGTATTCCTCTTCTCCATCGACGGCATCTTGGAGCAGCCCCCGGGATGAGTGGAATTGCCTTGGGGTGTCCAAACGAAAGATCCAATTCAGGAAAGTCACATTTCTGGTCGAAATGCTGGTGAGTGACCGCCAATCTAATATCCAAAAGTTATTGTCGGCTGTAGGTAGTAATGCAAGAAACGTTCTGAGCAAGTAATGTAAGAAATAACACACGCACAAACTGCAAAGTTGGCTAGGAGCTAGAAACAGGGAGACCATGTCTGTCTGCGCCATCTTGTTGTTAGTCACATTATCTGTATATCAAGGAGAACATGATGATGCTGTACTAAGGCATTTCTTGTGCACTCAATCCATTATCTCTGGCTCTCTGATGCCACACACACACACACACACACACACCACACACCACACACACCACACACACACACATCACCCACACACACAACCACACACCACACACCATCACACACACACACACACACACAGCACACACCACACACACAACACACACACACACACACACACACACCACACCACACACACACACACACACACACACACACACACAGAAGCAATGGAACCCAGAGGCAGTTAGAGGAGGCAGTGCAGAGTGTAGGCAGTAACTGTGGATGATATGGCTGGCATGTGCTTAACAGTAACATGTTAGCCTGCTCCTCTCTGTGTTAGACAGGCAGCTCCGTTCCTCTTCGCTCCTTTCTTCTCTCTCCTCGGCTCCTCTCTGTGTTAGACAGACAGCTCCGTTCCCCCGACACCCTCTTGCGCTCCTCCTCTCCTCTGCTTTCTCCATTAGCCACAGCAACACACACCACTACGCCAACACACAGACAAACTGCCAGGCCAACACACACAACACCCCAAGCACATGAACAGACAAGTGCACACCCACACGCCCACACACAGCACACACCACACACACAACACACACACACACACTGAGAGCGCACCCCATACCGGGGGTAGCCTAATTATAGAAGACTGGGCTGCACCCCACTTCCCACTTCCAGCAGCCACTTCCAGCACCCACTTCAAGCAGCAGCATCCAGACACGACAGATACCCCCGTAGTCCCATCCAACCTCCCAGCCCCAGCCCTCTAGCCAGGCGGCCTGGTCTGACTCTGGCTGGATTGGAGAACAAGGCTGGAGGAGGGGAGGTGGTAGAGAGAGGGAGGATGGAGGAGGAGGACGGGCTGGAGAGAAGGAGAGAGACAGAAGGTGGGTGGGATTGAGAGGGGGTGTAAGGGTGTGGGAGAGAGACATTAAATGGAGAGAGTGGAGAAGAAAAGAGTGGATGGCAACGACGAGAGCAATGGGATGAGATAGAAGAGCAGAGAGAGAGATAGGCGATGAGCTTTGGAGAGGAGACGAGCTGAATGAGATGAGAGTGGAATGTAGAGGAGATGGATGGAATGAGGAAGGATGGATGAGAGAAGAGATGGAGAGAGAGTGGAGAGGATGGATGAATGGGAGAGAGGATGGAATCGAAGACGAGAGAGGAATGAGGATCGAAGATGAATAGATCAGAAGATGGAATGAGATTGAGGATAGTGAAGATGACATGAATGAGAAGATGAAGTGGAGGAGAGATGGAATGAGAGGGAGAGAAGGATAGAGATGAATGAGATGAGAGATGGAATGAGATGAGTATGGAATGAGATGAGATGGAATGCAGAGAGAGATGGATGAGATGAGAGATGGAATGAGATGAGAAGATGGAATGACGATGAGAATGGCACTGAG
>NC_036838.1:5855304-5856322 GCF_002910315.2 Salvelinus sp. IW2-2015 | reverse complement strand
CAGTATATCTGGAGAGAGATGTACTGAGAACCCAGCTGGCTGTATGGATGGGGACAGTATATCTGGAGAGAGATGTACTGAGAACCCAGCTGGCTATATGGATGGGGACAGTATATCTGGAGAGAGATGGACTGAGAACCCAGCTGGCTGTATGGATGGGGAAAGTATATCCGGAGAGAGCCATGTTCCTGTTAAACAGAGTATGTTACAGTCCCTGATGTCTCTCTAGAAGGATATCCTCGCCCTGAGCTTGTCTACTTTATTGTCCGGAGACTAAACATTAGCGAGTAATATACTCGGAAGTGATGGATGGTGTTCCCGCCTCTTGAGTCGGACTAGAAGTCCACTCTGAATATCTCTTCTCCGCCGGCGGCGTCTTGGAGCAGCCTCTGGGATAAGATAACTTGCCCTGGGGTGTGCGAACAAAGGATCCCATTCGGGAAAGTCATATTTCTGGTCGTAATGCTGGTGAGTTACCGCCACTCTGATATCCCAAAGGTATTTCCGGCTGTTTAATGTAAGAAATACAAAAAACACAACAACAAACAATAAAATACTGCAAATTTGCTTTGGAGCAAGAAGCAAAGCTGCCATGTCTGTCAGCGCCATCTTGTTGTATGTATCGAGTAATATGGAATAAACTACTTTTGTTACATGTATCGAATAATATGGAATAAACTACTTTTGTTACATGTATCGAATAATATGGAATAAACTACTTTTTCAAGTAACGAATCCCAACACTACACACGCACACACACACACTTACACAAACACACACACTTACACGAACATAGACACACACACACACACTTACACAAACATACACACACAAACACACACACACACTTACACAAACACTAGGACTAGGTGAAATACTTGCAAGTATTTGAGTTGCACTTGGTTTATCTTCGGGTTTTACACTATTGGGACTATTCCATTTGGTTCCATTTGGTTGGGAAAACTAACCAGTAGAACTGGGGAATCTAACTAGTAGAACTGGGGAATCTAACCAGTA
>NC_036838.1:5845673-5855279 GCF_002910315.2 Salvelinus sp. IW2-2015 | reverse complement strand
GAAGAAGAGAAGA
Source organism: Salvelinus sp. IW2-2015 (assembly GCF_002910315.2). Classification (NCBI taxonomy): domain Eukaryota; kingdom Metazoa; phylum Chordata; class Actinopteri; order Salmoniformes; family Salmonidae; genus Salvelinus; species Salvelinus sp. IW2-2015. Next base: position 5,855,266 of record NC_036838.1, on the reverse strand, counting down.
GAATGACGAAATACAGCCCCTAGAAGTGTTCAGCTATAACCCTACCATGATACAACATAACACCCACCAAGCCACTACTACAGAAGTCGAGTCCAGAACTCTAGACATCTTACATCACATTACCACCCCTACTACACAGACACCACAACCCAGCCAGAGTGTACGATCACCAGCCTCACTAACCATTTCAAACTATCGACTCATTCAACCCAGCCTTCACTATCCCACTACACTATACTCGCAACCACAATCACCAGAACACTACTATTACTCACTAGCCAGAGGTCAGACGACTCTTATTAACCCATTAGCCCCATATCATAAACTTCACTATAGACCATGATTCACTCCCCAGACAACCCCTATAAACCTCACAGTAAAGTGACCAAGACTCTACACCCACTTAGCCCCTATAATACAATTACTCATAAAATCCCTCCACACACCACACCCACACTCCAAGTAGTGGCATCACGAGCCTCCTATCACCTCTCCACTATTGACCACATGAAACTATCTATCACCCAGACCAAGCCCCCTATATCACTACCCTAGACTACAACATCACGCCCACTCGTTCCAGAAGCTCCCTTAATATCACTAATTAAGACTCCATTACAACATATATAACCTCCCAGACACACCTCACACCCACCGCTAATATTCACCTAGCTGTGATCCAGACGCTACATTACACATTAAACCCTCACAACTAGAATCACACCAGCCCCTATAGTTACACTAAACCCAGGACCACAGAGTGTCAGACTACCTAGCCCCATTACACAGACTTAACCTCCCCTACCAACACCACAACCCAGCCAGAGTGTCAGACTCTAACCATTACACATCACAATATACCTTCACAGAACGACATCAACCCACCACAGCCAGCCGTGTCAGACACATATACTACCATTTTACACATTAATCACTATCCAGAACAGACACATCAACAACCCCAGAGCCGCCTACCATAAGAGTGGTCAGATCACTTCATACAATTTACACTACCTCACCCCTCCCATACACACAACGCCCTCACTAACACATAACTACAGGACCACTAATGACCAGTATCCACACCATGTACCACACTATATCACACATTATTAAACCTCACAGACCACCACAACCCAGCCAGAGTGTCAGACTTTAACCATTACATCATTAACTCACAAGACACCACCAACCCAGACCAGAAGTGTCAGACTCTACCATTAAACATAAACCCCTCCCACACACCACACCACAGCCAGAGTGTCAGACTTACATTACACACTAACCTCACAGACACCTAACAGACTACACTCAGCACCCAGAGTGCTCAGACTCTACTATCATTACATTACTCATAAAATCACTCGACACGACATCCAACAGCACAACCACCTCCAGCCTAGAAGTCTCAGACTCTATCTATTCTAACATATACATTGACCTACTTCACCGAAACCCCACAACCAGCAAAGAGTGTCAGATCTAACCAATTAACAAGCCCCATATATAACTAAATCATCACGACACAACAACCCAGCCAGAAGGTGACGTATTCACAACTCTAACCCATAGACACCACTACCACTACTATTCATATAGACTTCATCCAACAACCACGACCCACTATAATATACACCTCATAGCCAGAGAGTGCTCATGACTACCTATCCACATCTAGAGCACATAAACCCCTATTATTCACTATACGACCTCCACATCACCACAACCACACGCCCAGAAGGAGCAACCTCTACTACTCTCATTTAATCAACCAATAAAACCTCCCAGGAAGACTACCCTATCACCAGAAACAAGCCCCAGTATAATGGTTCATAACTCTCTATAGACTCCATCATCTCACAGCCCCTCATATAAATCCATCTCATAGACTATCACCCTAAGCCCCTATCCAAAAGACAACACCCACAAATCAACTATACGACTCAAATCACCAGCGCAGACGTCGCCAGATCCATTCACTAATAAGCACCTAATTACTACAACCATTACAACCTCACCAGACACAGCAAACCCTAACTCAAGCCAGTATAGTGTCAGACTCTACATTACACATAAACATGCACCCTCCACACTCACCCCAGCCCACTATTTACTATAGACTATCACCAGCCCCTAATTACTATAGACTATCACCACCCCTATATTACTATACAGACTAATCACCAGCCCCTTTAATCACTATAGACCACCAACAACGTACTTCCATGCAGATGTTGTCAGACCTCTACTCACAATTACACCCATATATCACCTATTTCTTTTACCTATAGAACACCAGGAAACGAGACCCAGCCCAGAGTGTCCAGACTCTACATTACACATAAACCGTCACACACACAAACCCACCAGAGTCGTCAGACCTCTACATTCTATATGAGACGCATAACAACCATGCCTCAGTACACAACACTCTTACAAAAGCCTCAGCCAGAGTCGGCAGACCTCCTATCGCACTAAGATAAAGCAACAGCAAACCACACTGAGCAGAGACTACCCAGTGTTGACCAACCTCTATGGCCAGAGTTCAGACTCTTACCGCGCGAAATCAGCCATTACAGCCTCAACAGCAAGCAAGTAGTCTACTCTTAAACTACCGAGCCCAGAGTGTCACGACTCTCACCTCATGTACCAGGTAGCATTAACCCTCGCGATGGTACAACCTAAGCAAAACCCGGCTCTCAGGAGTGTCCTGATAGCCTCTAACTCATCTCGATTACAAGCATAAAACCCCGTATTACACCAGATACATCACTCCATACACGAGTCAACACGAGACTCAGAGTGTACAGACCTCTTACGCGTGACTTTTACACTGCCCATGGAGAAACCATCTCTCCCTTACTTTACCAGTTCACACTAAACACACTAACTATTAATTACTTGCATGGTACCAGAATGAAATAAGTTCAGATTCTTTATTTGCGAGTGTGTTCATCCATACATTTATACGCTTTTCCAACACAGAATCGAGTCCTGCTCTAGCGAGTACGCTCTAGGCCTGAGTAGTTGTCATGGTGTGTACGTTCTAGCCATGTTAGAGCTATGTTAACGTCTGCTGTGACGAGGATCACGTCGAGCAAGCCTGTCAGGCTCAGAGGTGTCGATGTGACTCTCGTGTATGCCTATGATGCATGCTATTTTGTAAGTGCTGCTCGATGCATGGGATCACGTCTGTGTACAAGTGTGGTGACTGTGTGGAGGTGTGCTGCAAGTAGCGTGTCAGACAACCCACGTCACTTACCAGTAACTACACTATGAGAGGCCCAGGTCCCTAGCGCCACCCACCACAACTCCAGCCGGAGAAGTGATCAGACGCATAGAGCATACACACTAACAACGCCTGCGGAGATCAGCCACATCACCACGAGAGACGCGAGCCGATGAAGTGTCCAGCTCATCTAGACCGAATAACTACAACACTAGAGTATATCACCAAGTGCCGAGAGCACACACCCACACACACAACCAACCACCACGAGCGACAGCACACACTCACCACACACATCATCCCAACACAAACCCACCACATCCACACAACCCCACACCAAACAAACACAGAGACCAAGAACAGTCAGACCTCACACACACACAATCATCACACGCCATCTAACCCTAGAGCGCATCTTCAATACTAGACACTAAGCCAGAGCACACCTCACCCCAGAGTGTCAGACTCGTCAGTGCAATGTCTATCACCTAGACACAATTCTTATATCGCCCTGCCACCACTCCCCACACATACACAAACAACTTCTTGAGTAGACACATAGTCTGTACAGACTCCTAGCCCATATCTACCACCCATAATCGCGCTCACCCTCGCCTCATCGTGCACACATCCCTCATGATGCAGTAGTGCAGGGCACTCTATCCCATTCTACAAGTCCCTGTGCGAGTATATAAACCCAGATCAGCCAAACAGGCTCCCCTTAGCAGACGCCCACTGCGCGCAGGTCGTCACGACGATCACATAGCCATGTACACACAGAGAAAGAGCACGTCGACCAGCATGCGCGAGCCAACAACCCAGTACCATTTTTCAGAATCACACACTCTAACACCAAGTAGAGAGAACAAAAACTCGATTCATTCTCAGTACATCGTTGATCTATACTTCTCTAGCCAGAGTCAGTCAGACTCTTACTGACACCATGCATGACCTAATGCATATACTATCAGTCCACTCGACAGCACACACCCACAGATTCAGCTGCGCGCTAACGGTTGTCAGACTCACCTATCATAGCCACATTAGAGCAGCGAGCGACATGAGTCTCACACAAAGAAACACCTAGCAATACAACCACCAGTAGTGATGATCAAGACTCTCAGAGCCCCCCCTATACACACCATCAAACTCGTTATTAAGACACCATAACCCCGGCAAGGCCACGCGTGAGTGTCGGAGCTTGACCTCTGAGCGCAGTTGGTAAACGACAAGCCCTAATATCGTCACCATCCAATCGTCACCCAGAACACAAACCCCATGAACAACACACCACACGCGCAGAGCGCAAGATGTCAGACTCTACCATTACGAGCACCATAAACCTCGCACCCCACCTCGCCACGCACCACCCAACAGCACCCACAGCGAGCACAATCCTCAGACACTACTGTACCCCATTACACATTAACTCACAGACACCACCACCCAGCCCAAGCACGTGTCAGCCACACACTATACCATTAACATTCAACATACTGTCTCAAGCCGAGGGGACACACATGTATCTAACAACAGTAATCGTTACATAAATAACATTACTTTTATGCGTAATGGAGTGATCAGCTCGTATACTACTCCAGCCCAAAGTTGCAGACTCTACATTACACCATAAACCTCCCTCCCACACACCACAAACAAGCCAGAGTGTCAGACTCTAACCATTAACACATAAACCTCCCAGGACACCAACAACCCAGCCCAGAGTGGTCAGACTCTAGCCTTTAACTCTCATATACATGCCCATATATACCTCTATTAACCCCAGACCCACACACCACCAGAGTGTCAAGTTACATCCTCTAGTAACGACCCAGGTACTTTCAGAAAACCCTTTCCTTTCCAGGTGTTCCGTGATCCAATCTCCACTCGTGTCCTCATATTAGTTATCAAGCGAGAGCGGAGAAAAAAACAGTTTGGAGAATGTGATGACAGCCCGTCCCATAAATAATGGAAAAAAGGCCGCAACCTCTGATCTTTGCTGTGATAGGGATTTAGCACTTTTGCGGACGACTTTTGGGACTCAGTTGGCGCTGGTCTCTCTCCAATAGGTTTCGGAACGTAGAGACTTTTAAAATATTTTGTATACAGTGACAGTCAAAAGTTTGGACCTAAGGTATTCACATTCCAAGGGTTTTTTTTCTTTATTTTTTGACTATTTTTATAGCATTGTAAAATAATAGTGAAACAACTATGAACTTCACACGTATATGGATCATGTAGTAAACGAAAAAAGTGTTAAAGAAATAAAATATATTTTTAATATTTGAGATTCTTCAAAAGTAGCCAACCCTTGCCATTGATGACAGTTTGCACACTACCTGTCACAGCAGATAGACAGGCGGGCACAACCCCCTCCCAATAGTGTGTGTTGTGGTGTGTGTGTGTGGTGTGTGTGTGTGTGTGTTGGGTGGTGAGTGTGAGTGTGGAGTGTGAGTGTGGAGTGTGAGTGTGAGTGTGAGTGTGAGTGTGTGTGTGTGTGTGTGTGTGTGTGTGTGTGTTGTGTGTGTGTCTCAGTGTTGAGACAGGATGGTTATTTTGGGAAGGCGCTCTCAGGACAAACAAACTGTCCTGAATGGATTCATTTGGTCAAGCGGCAAAAAACACAGAGTACCCGAAATAGATCATCCTGGAACCTGAGAATCAGCAGGGAACAAATGACAATCAAAGAATCATCCTGGAACCTTGAGAATCAGCAGGGAACCAATGACCGAACAAAAGATTCATCTGCGAACCTGAGAATCAGCAGGGAACCAAATGACGAATCAAAGAATCATCTGGAACCTGAGAATAGCAGGGAACCAATACGAATCAAAGAATCATCTGGAACCTGAGAATCAGCAGGGAACCAGTGACGAATCAAGAATCTCAACGGAGTAATCTTACACGAACGGTTCAGAACCAATTCAGTGGTTTTATTAAACTGTGATTTCTTCTGCCTACATAAATACTTTGAAATCGTACAAATCAATTACAGAAAAAAATACTACATTTAAACCTTTCTGTTTAAGCATAAATGATTCCTGCAATATTAAACTGTAAATATCATGAAGGATAGGGGGAAGTCTGTATTCGCTCTCTATCCTTTCCTCATCCTTCCTCATCGCCCCCTCTATTTCTCCCTTTTTCCAGCTCAGTCTTTATCTCCATCCTTGTCTCTCCCTCCTCTTTCTCTCTCACCCTCCACCATCCCCCTATTGCCTCCGCCTCCTCCCCCTTCTCCTCCGTCTCCACATTCCCTCCTCCTCCCTCCCCCCTCCCGTCCTCTCTCTCTCTCCTCTCCTCAGCGCTGCTATCCTCTAGCTTGAACGGGGTGTGGTGGGATGACGTCAGAGTTGCAATGCAATTATGGGGTAGTTGTCCAGAGGATTCCCTGGTTGCTGGTATACAACATGGAAGCCTTGCTGTACAGCCTGATCTGGCCTGAGGAGGTAGGAGGAGGAGGAAGAGGGGGCGACCTCAGTCCTCGTGAGCCTGATTGGTGTCACAGTTTTTCCCCCAGCACCCCACTAACACACACACCTGACTTCAATAATCACCTAATCATGCAACTTCAGTTTAGGAATATCATTTGATTAAATCAGCTGTGTTTGCTAGAGATGAGAAAAAGGTGACACCAATCAAGGCCCTCGAGGACTGGAAATTGCCCACCCTGATCTACATTACAGTAGTCAAGTCAGGAATGTGGATGTAACGTGTGTCCCATCAATAACCACACCAGTCCTTCTCCCATAGATATGACTTCAAGGCATCACTATTGAGTAACCAGTGTCGTTACCATGGAGATGTTAGCGCTAGTTCGCTAATGAGAGGACGCTACTAATAGGTCTGTTCTCTACTGTGTCTTGGAGCAGCAATCGTCATCGTAACGTTAGCTAGTGCTGCCTATGGTGGATATTTGAAGTATTGAAGACCCTGTGGAACCTGAAGCTGTTAATATTGTGGGGGTGGGGTCCGACCGGGAACTGAACCCAGGCTCCGGCGAAGATCTTGAGGAGAATGGCTAGAGTTGTGTTAAGGTCCGCTCTGACGTGTACTTTCGTTATACTGTAGTGTGATGATCATTTTCCTGACAGGGTTAAAAGAGGAACATTTGTTGTCCTTATTGCCAGGTTGTCTTCATGTCATTTCGTCTGGTTAGATCGCTTCTGGTCAGAGTTTATCTGATGAGATCCAAAATCAACTTAAATGTCTGTTTCTTCCTTGTTTGCTAGTGAACTCTGCGTCTCCTTCTCCTCCCTCGGTAATTTAAATACTGTCTCCCTCTCTCTGAGCTCTCTCTCTTATTAAATACTGTCTCCCCTCTCCTCTGAGCTCTGTCTCTCTCTCCTCTTTTAGTTTAAATACTGTCTCCCCTCTCCTGAGCTCTGTCTCCTCTCCTATTTAAATCTGTCTCCCTCTCCGGAGCTCTGTCTTCTTCTCTCTCATTTAAATACTGTCTCCCCTCTCTCTGAGCTCTGTCTCTCCTCCTCTCTCTATTTCAAATACTGTCTCCCTCTCCTCTGAGCTCTGTCTCTCTCTCCTCTCATATTTAAATTCTGTCTCCCTCTCTGAGCTCTGTCTCTCTCTCCTCTCCTATTTAAAAATACTGTCTCACTCTCTGAGCTCTGTCCCCTCTCCTTCTTCTAATTTAAATACTGTCTCCCTCTCTGAGCTCTGTCTCTCTCTCCTATTTTACATACTGTCTCCCTCTCTCTGAGCTCTGTCTCTCTCTCTATTTAAATACTGTCTCCCTCTCTCTGAGCTCTGTCTCTCTCTCCTCTCTATTCTAAATACTGTCCTCCCTCTCTCTGAGCTCTGTCTCTCTCTCCTCTCTTTTAAAATACTGTCTCCCTCTCTCTGAGCTCTTGGTCTCTCTCTCTATTTAAATACTGTCTTCCCTCTCCTGAGCTCTGTCTCTCTATCTATTACATACTTGTCTCCCTCTTCTGAGCTCTCCCTCTATTTAAATACTGTCTCCCTCTCTCTGGAGCTCCTGTCTCTCTTCCCTCTCTATTTAAATACTGTCTCCCTCTCTCTGACTCTTGTCTCTCTCTCCTCTCTATTTAAAATACCTGTCTCCCTCTCTCTGAGCTCTGTCTCTCTCTCTAAATTTACAAATACTGTCTCCCTCCTCTGAGCTCTGTCTCTCTCTCCTCTCTATTTAAAATACTGTCTCACTGCACCTGAGGCTCTGTCCTCTCTCTCTATTTAAAAATACCTGTCTCCCCTCTCTCTGAAGCTCTGTCTCTCTCTCTATTTAAAATACTGTCTCCCCTCTCCTCTGAGCTCTGTCTCTCTCCTCTTCTCGTCTTCTCTCCAGGAGCAGGGCCACGACTACGAAACAAGAAGCATAAAAACCATAAATTCCAAGTCCAAATCTCCATCCAACCAGCAGCACAATACCAACATTTATTCAAATAAAAAGGACAAATGCTGAAACTACGACAACAATACAAATATAATCCTGTTGCAAAAAAAAAAGGACAAAAAATCCACAAAACAAGAATTCCACCTGAGAAAAATGTTGTTTCTTCTTCATAAAGATAAATCTTTTATGATAATCGATGCTATATTGTAAATGTCATGTTACTGCTGTAATGTGTTGAGTCGTGTAGTTGTRCCTTGAGGTGTAGAAGAGCCGCTCGCTGTCTCGAGTCTCGTTTCCTTGATTCCCTCCCAATGGAACGAGACCCCGGACCAGGCCTATGGCTTGTGACCGTAGAAATACAATCCATAGAACAGGCCTCCACATTCAAGATTGGACTCTATTTCTATGCTTGTGACTCTTTGTGTGTTTCTGTATTTATAAATGTGAGATGATAATAATAGGTGTATTTTTCTCATCTTCCAACAACAACGTTGGGAGCGTAAGAAAATTATAAATCCGGTTGCAAACAGATATGACTACTACRAATAATATTCTCTACATGTGTACAATGCCTGTTTGTGGATTCTRTTTTGAATTTACTTTTGGAGCAAGTTTTTATTTATTTAATGTTTTTCAAGTAAGAGTTTTATACATTGTATCTTTATAGTTGCTTGTGAAATCATTCCGGTGGAACTATCTGTTAGAAATGGACAAACTACATGTTTMTGTGTGTGTTTGCGTGTACTGAAGATTTTAACAAGTTAAAGTCAATATATTACGTCTTGAAATCATAATGGTTGTCAGATCAATATGTGCTTTAAAGTGCAGGACTTGTCAATATAAAGGTTTCTGTGTCAAAGCAGACAAACTAACACACCTTCTGTAAATAAAAAAGTGAGAAACAAGAAACCAAGTGTTGGTTGTTTATTAGAATGTTCAATCTTGTGTGTTTTCAGAGGTGCTGTTACTTCCTGGTTTGAAACGTGAACTTTCCTT
>NC_036838.1:5837648-5838932 GCF_002910315.2 Salvelinus sp. IW2-2015 | reverse complement strand
TCCCTTTCTCCCTTTCTGTATGGTGTGACTCTGGGTGTCTGTGCCTCTGTGCTAGCAGACAGAGCAGACAGACCAACAGAGTGTTTAGAATCTGCTGAGGTGGGGCCCTGTCATAGCTGGGATGCCTGTGTAATCTAGGCTGTGTGCTGAGGTTTAGTCTAGTTAATCCACCCGGAACGTCCAGTAGCCCCAGGCCACTAACAGAGGGTATTAAACCTCCTCCTCTCTGCACCACTGCTCTCTGTACAGACCCTCTCTAACCCGCTCTACTGTACCACTGTTGCTGTCCGGACCAGAATCAGAGGACCAGCGCCTCCAAGGAGACAGAGGACCAGAGGACCAGAGAGACAGAGATAGAAAAAACATCATGGCCTCTTTTAAGAAATCTTTTGAAGGATTGAAAGGCTCCACCCAATCAGCAGCCAAGGGAGTCACAGAGCATGCAGGTAATGATGTGGCGCTAGAGCTGTCAGCTTCCTTGGACAGTGTCGGAGAACTTAACTTTAGTAGTATCCGTGTAGCAGGAGATGTCAACTGTCTCCTACTGTTGTGCAGGCAATTAGATAAATACCATTGAACAGCGTCCTCGTTAACGTGATGGATTTGCTTGATGTTTTGAACTGGGTGGTCCACACCCTGGAAATAGATTAAAACCTCCCTCGTAACCTCTAAAGGTCAACAGGTTGTCTGGATAATATTCATGATCTCTGTCTCAAGTCAGTGAATACAAAAAACAACATTACGTTATAATTGCCTTATAAAGTCTTGAAATCATCTATCTTTGAATCTGTATAGTTAGAGGATTTGTTTTGTATATCATTCCTCCTGAGACACAAAATCCTACTTGATACAGCAGTCTGTGAACATCCTACTTGATACAGCAGTCTGTGAACATTCTACTTGATACAGCAGTCTGTGAACATCCTACTTGATACAGCAGACTGTGAACATCCTACTTGATACAGCAGTCTGTGAAATTCCTATTCTGAGTGGAAAGAACAATCATTATTTCACTAAACCCCTAGCTAATGTTCAGTCTTGTTGAAGGAGAAAGTTGAGTAACACTGTTTGAAACATACCGGCAATAACTGTTTAAAACAGTCATAGCCTGTCAAGTGATGACAGAACTTGTCATAACCTGTTATAACATAGTTACTGTGTTGTGTCCAGTCCAGGCAGCTCAGGAAACTGTACAGCAGGTGGCAGAGTCCTCCAAGGAAACAACTAATATAGGTATAGTACACACACACACACACACACACACACACACACACACACACACAC
>NC_036838.1:5834999-5837128 GCF_002910315.2 Salvelinus sp. IW2-2015 | reverse complement strand
TCTCTCTCTCTCTCTCTAGCGGCCACAGAGGCCAGCCGACAGACACATGCGGTCATCGGAACGGCAGCAGACAAGGCCACCGACACCATCAAGGAGTTTGGACAGAAGCTGGGGTCTAAATGATCCCTCCAGCCTTTCCTTTACAGAGGGAAATTGTCATAAGTGGCACCCTATCCTGTCACTACCTGTTGAAAATAGTGCACTACTAAGGGAATAGGATGCTATTTAAGACATCTCTTTACACCAGAAGAAAATAACATTTAAAAAATTTGTACCGCAACGCAGAACAAACATTCCAKACTGAAAGATGTTCTTGAAATCGTTTCCCAGCGGCTTCTTTTCCACAATGTGACGCTTTCTTTTTGTTTTCCCAGTGTTTCATTATATCTGATTATTTTTACCAAAGATAATAAAGACACGAGTTCTCTTGAATCAGAGATATTCACCTTTCACAGGAACCTCACACAAAGACTAGCTACTGTACCTGTACAGTAATGAACAGAGCTACCAAACTCACAACCTTTGACTTATTCCACATTTTGTTGTGTTACAGCATTCATTTTTTAATTGGATTAAATTGTGCTTTTGTGTCACAATAAAAAACACAATAAAACACAACACCCCATAATGTCAACATGGAATTATGTTTTTTTGACATTTTTTAAAAACAAATTAATTAAAAATGAAAAGCTGAAATGTCTTGAGTCAATAAATATTAAACCCCTTTGTTATGACAAGCCTAAATAAGTTCAGGAGTAAAAATGTACTTAACAAGTCACATAATAAGTTGCATGGACTCACTCTGTGTGCAATAATAGTGTTTAACATGATTTGTGAATGACTCCCTCATCTCTGTACCCCACACATACAATTATCTGTAAGGTCCCTCAGTTGAGCAGTGAATTTCAAACAGATTCAACCACAAAGACCAGGGAGGTTTTCCAATGCCTCTGCAAAGAAGGGCACTTATTGATAGATACATAAAARGTAAAAAAGCAGCCCTTTGAGTATGATGAAGTTATAAATTACACTTTGGATGCTGCATCAATACACCCAGATACAGGTGTCGTTCCTAACTCAGTTACCGGAGAGGAAGGAAACCACTCAGGGAAGGGTGACCTTTAAAACAGTTACAGAGTTTAATGGCTGTGAGAAGACAACGTTGTAGCGACTCCACAATACCAACCTAAATGACAGAGTGAAAAGAAGGAAGCCTGTACAGAATTAAAAAATATTCCAAAACATGCATCCTGTTTGCAACAAGACACTAAAGTAAAACTGCAAAACATTTTACAAAGAAATTAACTTCATGTCCAGAGTACAAAGCGTTATGTTTGGGGGCAAACACAACACGTCCCTGAGTACCACTCTCCATATTTTCAAGCATGGTGGTGGCTGCATCATGTTATGGGTATGCTTGTCATCGGCAAGGACTAGGGAGATGTTTTAGGACAAAAATGTATGAAATAGAGCTAAGCACAGGAATTTAATTTTCAATACKTTTTCAAAAATTTCWAAAAACATGTTTTCACTTTTTCATTATGGGATATCGTGTGTAAATAACWGAGAAAAAAATATATTTAATCAATTWRGAATTCAGACTGTAACACAAAAAAATGTGGAATAAGTCAAGGGGTATGAGTACTTTCTGAAGGCACTGTAGCTCACTACATTAAACACCTCACCTAATGCATTTATCATGCAAATAAACTGTTGACATTATCAACAATTCAGAAAGGGACATACACAGTCATATATATATATATAACTATTCGTATGCTAAGTGTGTTTAATAGATGCACGATCATCACTATCATCACTATCAGCACTATAATCACTATCAGCACAATCATCACTATCTTCACTATCAGCACTATCAGCACTATCTTCACTATCAGCACTATCTTCACTATCAGCACTATCTTCACTATCAGCACTATCTTCACTATCAGCATTATCTTCACTATCAGCACTATCTTCACTATCAGCAATATCTTCACCATCAGCACTATATTCACTATCTTCACTATCTTCAATATGAGCACTATCAGCACTATCGTCACTATCATCACTATCAGCACTATCTTCACTATCAGCACTATCAGCACTATCTTCACTATCAGCACTAT
>NC_036838.1:5834199-5834678 GCF_002910315.2 Salvelinus sp. IW2-2015 | reverse complement strand
CATCACTATCTTCACTATCATCACTATCATCACTATCCTCACTATCATCACTATCATCACTATCAGCACTATCATCACTATCTTCACTATCAGCACTATCATCACTATCTTCACTATCAGCACTATCAGCACTATCAGCACTATCATCAATATCATCACTATCAGCACTATCAGCACTATCTTCACTATCATCACTATCAGCACTATCTCCACTATCAGTGCTATCGTCACTATCATCACTATCAGCACTATCTTCACTATCATCACTAGAATCAATATCATCACTATCTTCACTATCAGCACTATCAGCACTATCTTCACTATCATCACTATCTTCACTATCAGCACTATCTTCACTATGAGCACTATCATCACTATCTTCACTATCATCACTATCTTCACTTTCATCACTATCATCACTATCGTCACCATCAGCACTATCAGCACTATCAGCACTATCATCACTATCAGCACTATCA
>NC_036838.1:5826885-5833329 GCF_002910315.2 Salvelinus sp. IW2-2015 | reverse complement strand
CACTATCATCACCATCAGCATTATCATCACTATCATCACTATCACCACTATCAGCACTATCTTTACTATCTTCACTATCATCACTATCATCACTAACAGCACTATCAGCACTATCATCACTATCATCACTATCTTCACTATCAGCACTATCATCACCATCAGCATTATCATCACTATCAGCACTATCATCACTATCTTCACTATCAGCACTATCTTTACTATCTTCACGATCATCACTATCTTCACTATCATCACTATCATCACTATCATCACTATCTTCACTATCAGCACTATCATCACTATCTTCACTATCAGCACTATCAGCACTATCAGCACTATCAGCACTATCATCACTATCATCACTATCTTCACTATCATCACTATCAGCACTATCAGCACTATCATCACTATCATCACTATGTTGACAGTATTTTGGGCATCAGACTCCTAATGAGCATTTTATCTGAGTTGTTTACTTCAGCGCTCCTCACACACACACACACACCTCCCTCCTATCACAGCACCGGTTGCTAAGCAACAGAATTCAGAGCGCTGTGAGGGGGCCAGGGATTGGCTGAGGCCTTGGAAAGTGATATAGTGATTATTTTGCCTGTGGAACATTGGAACACGGTGTTCAGGCCAAGCTTGTGGCTCCAAAGAAACGGTTCTGCTGCCTACACAATGTATTGATGCCTGTAGAAATGATAAAGCTTGGCTTAGTTCTTATCGGTAAACCTTAGCTTGTTTAAAATGTGCACACTTCCAGATAGAAAATACTAGAGGATGCAGGAACAATAAAAAATAAAATGCTGCCTATACAATTTGTTGATGCCTGAAAACAATAATAAAGCTTGGCTTAGTTCTTATTGGTAAAGCGTAGAATAATTTATCAAGATGATCTTGGCTCCTGGACTCCTTGTCCTCACATTTCAAGGCTGCATTGAGACAACGACTTATCTGTGACCCAAGCCCTGCTCAGATATTCCCCACCATTGTGTCACCGAGTTGCCGTAGTGATGCCGTATATGTACATTGTCCCAGGAGCGTTGTCAGTCATAACGTAAGTAACCTAATGTATGTCCCTCTAACTCCCTCCCCCCCCCCCCCGAATGCCTCTGTTAATCCTATAGCTATTGAATGCTGTAACCATGAGCCTATGAACCAGAGTTATGCTGTTAGCACTGAGGCGGTGTGCCCTGGTAGCAAGTCCATCCACCGTGTGATGTTCACCCTGCACTATCGTCTCAAATATAAATAAATATCCCTGTCTTGTCTACTTCTGATAAACCGCTCAGAAAAAACAATCACAACAATCAAGCATCCAAGAAAAGTGGTTAAAAATAGCCCCCCGTTAACATATGTAGCAGAGGAAACAAGGTTCATGAAACTGATAWCTTGCTAGTAACAGATAACATTCATATACTGARTATCACTGAAACTCACTTAGATCATATCTTTGATGATACAGTGGTAGCAAMACAAGGTTTCAACATCTACAGAAGAGACAGGATTGTGTGGGTGTTGCCGTGTATATTCCTGTAAAGATTAGAGACGATCTAATGTTAAATACTGTTGAAGTAATATGGCTACAGGTTCATCCGCCTCACCTAAAGCCCATTCTGGTGGGAAGCTGCTGTTGACCACTAAGTGCTAACAGTCAGTATCTGGATAACGTGTGTGAAATGTGATATCGACAGAGAGGTATATTTCCTTGGTGACCTAAATAGCGACTGGCTTTTATCAAACTGTCCACTCAAGAAAAAAGCTTCAACCTGTAACTAGTGTCTGCAACCTGGTTCAGGTTATCAGTCAACCTACCAGGGTATTTACAAACAGCACACGAATTAAATCCTTCACATACTGTATATTGATCACATCTTTACTAATTCTGCAGAAATCTGCTCTAAAGCCGTATCCAGATTGTCATGTTCTGACCATAGTTCTTTTGTGTTTTCTTTGTTTTAGTGTTGGTCAGGACGTGAGCTGAGTGGGCATTCTATGTTGTGTGTCTAGTTTTCCCGTTTCTATGTTTCTCAATCAGATCCATTGGATGTTTTGTATGCATCTCCACACAAAGAGGCGCATATAAAATTCTCCCTCGCCCTCCATTTGGCAAATCTGACCATAATTATATCCTCCTGATTCTTGCTTACAAGCAAAAACTAAACTAGGAAGTACCAGTGACTCGCTCAATACAGAAGTGGTCAGATGACACGGATGCTACGCTTACAGGACTGTTTTGCTAGCACAGACTGGAATATGTTCCGGGATTCATCCAATGGCATTGAGGAGTATACCACCTCAGTCATCGGCTTCATCAATAAGTGCATCGACGATGTAGTCCCCACAGTGAGCGTACGCACAAATCCCAACCAGAAGCCATGGATTACAGGCAACATCCGCATCGAGCTAAAGGCTAGAGCTGCTGCTTTCAAGGAGCGGGACACTAATCAGGACGCTTATAAGAAATCCCGCTATGCCCTCAGACGAGCCCTCAGACGAACCTGTGCCCAAGGAAGRGAAGGTAARSTGCCCAAATGATTACCGCCCCGTAGCACRCACGTCGGTAGCCATGAAGTGCTTTGAAAGGCTGGTCATGGCTGTCATCAACAGCATCCTCCCGGAAAACCTAGACCCCTCCAATTCTCATACCGCCCAAAACAAATCCACAGATGACACAATCTCAATCGTCCTCCACTGCCCTTTCCCACCTGGACAAAAGGAACACCTATGTGAGAATGCTGTTCATTGACTACATCTCAGCGTTCAACACCATAGTGCCCACAAAGCTCATCACTTAGCGAAGGACCCTGAAACTAAACACCTCCCTCTGCAACTGGATCCTGGACTTCCTGACAGACTGCCCCCAGGTGGTAAGAGTAGGTAGGCAACAACACATCTGCTACGCTGATCCTCAACACTGGTGCCCGTCAGGGGTGCGCGCTTAGTCCCCTCCTGTACTCCCTGTTCACCCACGACTGGGTGGCCAAGCACCACTCCAACACCATCATTAAGTTTGCTGACGACACAACAGTGGTAGGGCTGATCACCGACAACGATGAGACAACCTATAGGGAGGAGGTCAGAGACCTGGCAGTGTGGTGCCAGGACAACAACTTCTCCSTCAACGTGAGCAYGACAAAGGAGCTGATCGTGGACTACAGGAAAAGGCGGGCCGAACAGGCRCCCATTAACATCGACGGGGATGTAGTGGAGCGGGTCGAGAGTTTCAAGTTCCTTGGTGTCCACATCACCAACAAACTATCATGATCCAAACACACCAAGACAGTCGTGAAGATGGCACGACAACACCTTTTCCCCCTCAGGAGACTGAAAAGATTTGGCATGGGTCCCCAGATCCTCAAAAAGTTCTACAGCTGCACCATCGAGAGCATCCTGACCGGTTGCATCACCGCATGGTATGGTAATTGCTCGGCATCTGACCACAAGGCGCTACAGAGGGTAGTGCGTATGGCCCAGTACATCACTGGGGCCAAGCTTCCTGCCATCCAGGACCTACAGTTGAAATCGGAAGTTAACATACACTTAGGTTGGAGTCATTAAAACTCGTTTTTCAACCACTCCACAAATTTCTTAAAGGCTGGTCATGGCTGTCATCAACAGCATCCTCCCGGAAAACCTAGACCCCTCCAATTCTCATACGCCCAAAACAAATCCACAGATGACACAATCTCAATCGTCCTCCACTGCCCTTTCCCACCGGAACAAAGGAACACCTATGTGAGAATGCTGTTCATTGACTACATCTCAGCGTTCAACACCATAGTGCCCACAAAGCTCATCACTTAGCAAGGACCCTGAAACTAAACACCTCCCTCTGCAACTGGATCCTGGACTTCCTGACAGACTGCCCCCAGGTGGTAAGAGTAGGTAGGCAACAACACATCTGCTACGCTGATCCTAACACTGGTGCCCGTCAGGGGTGCGCGCCTTAGTCCCTCCTGTACTCCCTGTTCACCCACGACTGGGTGGCCAAGCACCACTCCAACACCATCATTAAGTTTGCTGACGACACAACAGTGGTAGGGCTGATCACCGACAACGATGAGACAACCTATAGGGAGGAGGTCAGAGACCTGGCAGTGTGGTGCCAGGACAACAACTTCTCCCTCAACGTGAGCAGGACAAAGGAGCTGATCGTGGACTACAGGAAAAGGCGGGCCGAACAGGCTCCATTAACATCGACGGGGATGTAGTGGAGCGGGTCGAGAGTTTCAAGTTCCTTGGTGTCCACATCACCAACAAACTATCATGATCCAAACACACCAAGACAGTCGTGAAGATGGCACGACAACACCTTTTCCCCCTCAGGAGACTGAAAAGATTTGGCATGGGTCCCCAGATCCTCAAAAAGTTCTACAGCTGCACCATCGAGAGCATCCTGACCGGTTGCATCACCGCATGGTATGGTAATTGCTCGCATCTGACCACAAGGCGCTACAGAGGGTAGTGGCGTATGGCCAGTACATCACTGGGGCCAAGCTTCTGCCATCCAGGACCTACAGTTGAAACTCGGAAGTTAACATACACTTAGGTTGGAGTCATTAAAAACTCGTTTTTCAACCACTCCACAAATTTCTTGTTAACAAACTCAATTTTGGCAAGTTGGTTAGTAACATCTACCTTGTGCATGAAACAAGTAATCTTTCCAACAATGGTTTACAGATAGATTATTTCACTTATAATTCACTGTATCACAATTCCAGTGGGTCAGAAGTTTACATACACTAAGTTGACTTGTGCCTCTAAACACGCTTGGAAAATTCCAGAAAATTATGTCATGGCTTTAGAAGCTTATGACAGGCTAATTGACATAATTTTGAGTCAATTAGAGGTGTACCTGTGGATGTATTTCAAGACCTACCTTCAAACTCAGTACCTCTTTGCTTGACATCATGGGAAAATCAAAAGAAATCAGCCAAGACCTCCACAAAATTGTAGACCTCCACAAGCCAAGGATGAACCACAGGTTCATCCTTGGGAGCAATTTCCAAATGCCTGAAGGTACACGTTCATCTGTACAAACAATAGTACGTCTAGTATAAACACCGTGGGACCACCGCGGCATCATTGAGTTGTATGTAAACTTCTGACCCACTGGGATGTGATGAAAGAAATAAAAACTGAATAAATCATTCTCTCTACAATTATTCTGACATTTCACATTCTTAAAATAAAGTGGTGATCCTAACTGACCTAAAGACAGGGAATTTCTACTAGGATTAAATGTCAGGAATTGCGAAAAACTGAGTTTAATGTATTTGGCTAAGGTTTATGTAAACTTCCGACTTCAACTGTACATGCATACATACATACTGTACAGTACATAACATACAAAAGCCCTGATGCCAGCCTCTGTGGTGTGTGTGTGTGTGTGTGTGTGTGTGTGTGTGTGTGTGTGTGTGTGTGTGTGTGGTGTGCGTGCGTAGCGTGCGTGCGGCGTGCGTGCGTGCGTGCGTGCGTGCGGTGCGTGGTGCGTGCGTGCGTGTGTGTATGTGTGTAGTTGCGTTCTGTGTGAGGTGTGTGTCTAGCGTGTGGTTGTGTGTAGTTGCGTTCCTGTGTGGGTGTGTGTCTCCGTGTGTGTGTGTGTGTGTGTTGCGTTCCTGTGTGGGTGTGTGTCTAGCGTGTGTTGTGGTGTGTGTAGTTTGCGTTCCGTGTGGGTGTGTGTCTAGCGTGTGTGTGTCCATCCAGCCTGTTGTGATTATTTCTCTCAAGAAGGTGGGCTTGAAGGAAGTGAAGTGAATCTATAGCACACGGTGGATAGGATGCAGGGCTGCTTGGCTATTGGACTAGCGTCATCAACGGGGTCTCTCGGCTACGGTTTCCTCACAGTGTTAATATACACACACACACACACATATGCGTGCATGTACACACAAGCAAGCACAACACGCATGAATCATGCATACATATTCACCACACACACACACACAATACAGTACAGAACAGTACATACATACCGTACATACACACACACACACATACAGTACAGAACAGTACATACATACTGTACATACACACACACACACACATTAACAGTACAGAACAGTACATACATACTGTACATACACACACACAACACATCAGTACAGAACAGTACATACATACTGTACATACACACACACACATACAGTACAGAACAGTACATTACATACTGTTACATACACACACACACACATTCAGTAACAGACAGTACATACATACTGTACATACACACACACACACATACAGTACAGAACTAACAATTACATACATACATACATACATACATACATACATACATACATACAATACATACATACTACAGTACAGACAACAATACATACATACATACTACATACATACATACATAATACCATACATAATACATACTAAACATACATACTGTAAATACTGTACATACTTTACATACATTACTGTATC
>NC_036838.1:5817980-5826860 GCF_002910315.2 Salvelinus sp. IW2-2015 | reverse complement strand
GTTACAACTCAATTTTGGCAAGTTGGTTAGTACATCTACCTTGTGCATGAAACAAGTAATCTTTCCAACAATTGGTTTACAGATAGATTATTTCACTTATAATTCACTGTATCACAATTCCAGTGGGTCAGAAGTTTACATACACTAAGTTGACTGTGCCTCTTAAACAGCTTGGAAAATTCCAGAAAATTATGTCATGGCTTTAGAAGCTTATGACAGGCTAATTGACATAATTTTGAGTCAATTAGAGGTGTACCTGTGGATGTATTTCAAGACCTACCTTCAAACTCAGTACCTCTTTGCTTGACATAATGGGAAAATCAAAAGAAATCGCCAAGACCTCCACAAAATTGTAGACCTCCACAAGCCAAGGATGAACCACAGGTTCATCCTTGGGAGCAATTTCCAAATGCCTGAAGGTACCACGTTCATCTGTACAAACAATAGTACGTCTAGTATAACAACGTGGGACCACGCGGCCATCATTGAGTGTATGTAAACTTCTGACCCACTGGGAATGTGATGAAAGAAATAAAAACTGAAATAAATCATTCTCTCTACAATTATTCTGACATTTCACATTCTTTAAAATAAAGTGGTGATCCTAACTGACCTACAAGAAAGGGAATTTCTACTAGGATTAAATGTCAGGAATTGCGAAAAACTGAGTTTAAATGTATTTGGCTAAGGTTTATGTAAACTTCCGACTTCAACTGTACATGCATACATACATACTGTACAGTACTAATACAAAAGCCCTGATGCAGCCTCTGTGTGGTGTGTGTGTGTGTGTGTGTGTGGTGTGTGTGTGTGTGTGTGTGTGTGGTGTGCTGTGCTGTGTGTGCGTGCGTGCGTGCGTGCGTGCGTGCGTGGTGCGTGCGTTACATACATACATACATACTATACATACATACATACTGTACATACTGTACATACATACATACATACATACATACATACATACATACATACATACATACATACATACATACATACATACAGTACAGAACAGTACATACATACATACATACATACATACATACATACATACATACATACATACAAACATACATACTGTACATACTGTACATACTTTACATACATACTGTACATACATACATACATACTATACATACATACATACATACATACATAGATACATACATACATACATACATACATAGATGATGTAACTTTTTTATTTTCTTGTATTTCTTTGTAATATAGCCCAGTCACGACAAAAGCCTTGGCGTTGCTATGAGAACAGATGTTTAATGACTATCATTTGCTGTTGATGAGGAAGAGAACTGCTCTCTCGTCGTTACCTTTAAACTCACTTCACGCCAGAACGTAGAACACTGGTTTCCAGGGAAACTGGCTATCAGAACCTTTTCAATACAACACACTAACACTCACAGCAGATAACAAGGAGAGCTGCATGCCTTCCTGCCTGCCTGCCTGTTTCTTGCCTGCCTCCTGCCTGCCTCCTGCCTGCCTGCCTCTTGCCTGTCTGCCTGCCTGCCTGTCTGCCTGCCAAACACAGAAACAGATCCTTCTGGAACCACAAACTCTAGCTCACTGCAATCAGAATCTATGAACAACACGCAGGAGGGGTGAGGGAGAGCTGCGTAGCTTGATTCACAGAGATGAGATGTGGCTGTTATAGGAGACCTGCACAGTGCACCATGGGAAGAGTCCTCTCTCCGTTGGACTGCTGAGGTATGTAATCATTAGCTGTAGGCTACTGAGATTCCACCGTGTTGTGATTCCAGCGTCATATTCCCGAGGATAAATGTTCACGTTTCCTCTCATGTGCATGTTGAGCGGTTTTCTTGTCTGTATTGACTCTACGGTCTGGGTTTTATGATATCTGAGTAGGTTTCTTCGCATGTCTCAAAGAATGATGCGTTATGTAGGAGGTTTATGAAATGTAGACGTCAACTAAGATTGGAATCATAAAGACGTATAGTTTGTTTTTTGAAGATACAATAAAGATTTGAAAGACATCATTCCTATCAAAAATGCATGTATATTCTCACCAAATTCTAGCGTATTGTGAAGAGCTGTATCTGACGATAATAAGTACATGTGTTTTAATGTTTGTCATTTAGAACAAAAAAAAACACTCCAGATACCTTCTGTCTCTGTATCTTTGATACAGCTTGTTTGGCAAGAAATATTCCCGCGTATAAATACCAATGTAATCATATTACAGATGACATATTAAAAGGAATATCAGAATCACTATAACAGGGAACGTAACGTTGTGACTATAACTACTGTTCCCTGAAGGAGGGAAATGAGGTAAAACAACTATAACAGTAGTTGTAGTCGTTTTACCTCACAGCCCTCCTGCAGGGAACAGTAGTTATAGTCGGTTACCTCATAACCCTCCTGCAGGCAAAAGTAGTTACAGTCGTTTTACCTCAAGGCCCTCCTGCAGGGAACAGTAGTTACAGTTGTTTTACCTCACAGCCCTCCTGCAGGGAACAGTAGTTATAGTCATTTTACCTCAACACCCTCCTGCAGGGAACAGTAGTTACAGTTGTTTTACCTCATAGCCCTCCTGCAGGGAACAGTAGTTACAGTCGTTTTACCTCATAACCCTCCTGAAGGGAACAGTAGTTACAGTCGTTTTACCTCATAACCCTCCTGAAGGGAACAGTAGTTATAGTCGGTTACCTCATAACCCTCCTGCAGGCAAAAGTAGTTACAGTCGTTTTACCTCATAGCCCTCCTCAGGCAAAAGTAGTTATAGTCGTTTACCCTCAGGCCCTTCCTGCAGGGAACAGTAGATATTTTTGTTTTACCTCATAGCCCTCCTGCAGGCACAAGTAGTTACAGTCGTTTACCTCATAGCCCTCCTGCAGGAACAGTAGTTATTTTTGTTTTACCTCATAGCCCTCCTGCCAGGTAACAGTAGTTACAGTCGTTTTACCTCAACACCCTCCTGAAGGGAACAGTAGTTTAGTCAGTTTACCTCATAACCCTCCTGCAGGCAAAAGTAGTTACAGTCGTTTTACCTCAGGCCCTCCTGCAGGTAACAGTAGTTATAGTCATTTTACTCACAACCCTCCTGCAGGGAACAGTAGTTACAGTCGTTTTACCTCATAACCCTCCTGAAGGCAAAAGTAGTTACAGTCGTTTTACCTCAAGGCCTCCTGCAGGGAAAGTAGTTATTTGTTTTACCTCATAGCCGTCCTGCAGGCAAGTAGTTATTTTTGTTTTACCTCGATAGCCCTCCTGCAGGTGGAAATACAGTAGTTATTTTTGTTTTACCTCATAGCCCTCCTGCAGGGAACAGTAGTTAGTAGTGGGAGGGATGTTGCTTAGAGAGTGCCCTGGATTAGTTAGCCCTGGATTAGTTAGCCCTGGATTAGTTAGCCCTGGATTAGTTAGCCCTGGATTAGTTAGCCCTGGAATAGTTAGCCCTGTAAAACAGACAAAAAGTTGGTCACATAACATTCAGAGGTAAACCTCTAACCATCAGATTGGCCCTCTTAGGATCCAGGCTCATAGGAACCAAATCTCTGGCCTCGCTTGCCGAACCTGCCCGTGTGTCTGGAACAATAGGTTGCTGTGCAACGGGAGTTTCCAACGGTTCCCCGCCAATGGTCCGCTAACCAAGGCTGCCTGGGCCAACGGGGAGCCACAAGAATCAATGGTAAACCTGCCCGTTTACCACCCTCTCTAACGGGGGCTAAATCAGTACCCCTGGCGGAAACATGTAAAGGAGGGTCTGAGGCCACTGGTGCGCGAGAGCTTCCATTCCCTACGGGCCATTCGGGTCCCTCATCGAGAAAAACAGTCAGAACTGTGAGCTTTCTCGCGATGGGTAAAGATTTACTTTGGCATGGCCAAAAATATCCCGTACCTGGGAGAGCCTCCACTCCTGAGAGAGAGAGTCCCACCTGGTTAAAAGATCGCCCTTCACTCCTGAGAGAGAGAGTCCCACCTGGTTAAAAGATCGCCCTTCACTCCTGAGAGAGAGAGTCCCACCTTGTTAAAAGATCAGCCTCCACTCCTGAGAGAGACAGTCCCACTGAGTTGAGGCATACATGAGCTGCCCAAAGTGAAAGCATGTGCTTACTGCTTCCCAGCAATAGGGAGCGAGCCAAGGTTAGGAGGGAAAGAAACAGTCTCTCCCCATCTGTTGACGCATGCCACCACTGACATAGTGTCGGTTCTGACCTGCACAAGCCGGTCCAACAAAAACAGGGAGTAGCGCCTGAGAGCCAGATACTCCGGGTAATTGACATATAGTGCAATCCACACCAGGGTCCGGACAGCCTGCCATGGTAATAGAAAAGCATGATATGCAGTGAGTCTAGCTTGAGCATCCCGAAATGTAATGCGTTGAGATGGAGTCTGACAGTTATTTTTCTAGTTTCCTAGAGACTGAATACAGGACAGTAGCGTGGATGTATATAACTCTGCTCGCCCGCCATTCACTCCGCCACCACCAGCTAATTGCTTTAACAGCCGACGGCTTTGTGAGCATTCTGAGTTTGTAGACTCTGAGGTGCTTGTTGAGAGGTACGTAGGTCTAGAATAGGACGCAAAGTACCGTCCTTTTTCGTAACCAGGAATACCGTCTGTACCAGCATGCCCAGATCTTCAACATAGGAACCACTTGAATCGCCTGCTTCTGGAGTCGGGAGGATATATGTCCTCCCTCGAAATGGGCAGTGAGTCCTCGGGAACAGTCGACGTGATGACGCCGCAGAAGCATGGGGGACACACATCAAATTGTAGCCTGTACCCTGACGTCACGCTTCGCATGATCCAGGGTGTCACTGCCCACTGCGCGCCATTGGTGGGATCTGACAGTGAGACGCCCTGAAGGGGAGGGACGCCACCTTGTGGACTGGGAGAGACTGGTTCTTCTTCCATTTACACCACTTGACAACCGTGTGTCTGAACATGGAGAAAGAACACTTTTCACTGAACTCACATACGGGAGACAACATTTTTAACACCTGTGAATACTGTTGAAAACAAATGTGTTTATGTGCCACTATGGGTACATGGGCTCTGACGATCAGTGACATACCCCGATAGGCCACCTGGGGTACTGTTGTCACAACGAGCCTCACTCGGTTTAGGCGGTAAGATGAGTTCCGGTAACCGGCTGGCACCCGGTGCTGGACCGCATGCATTAAAAATAGACGTTACCCTACCGACCAGTCATAGGTACTGGAGACAATGCGCCTTGTAACCTAGCTGGGAATGGGACAGATACCTCTGAAAAACGGACCCCTTCTGTTGCAAAATTCGCAATTTAATTTAATTCCCAGGAATTAAAAGCTTTGAGCTGGAGACAGACAGCTCATTTGGGGGCTCATATGAACCACAGAGACACCGTGTGGGGTAATAGCGTAGCCGTGTCCAACCCTGCTAGTTCACTCGACTCCGCTACCAAAAACAAATCACTAATAGAGCCCATAACCTGTATCACTAGACGCCTCATAGGGACTAGTGAGCTACAGGCAGGAATCAGCAATGAATCCCAGTAATGAGACACCTATGGGTGAGGGGCGCCCCCTTGTGGACAGTGAACCAACATGTCACTCTCACCCTGGGGAGATTGATATACCCCTTGAACCCTGTGAACCCCATGGATTGTGGGGTAACAGAGAGGGCAGCATTAAATCGTTCCTGTTCACACCGAGGTGAAGAGCGGAATAATTGAATGAATGAATCCTGAGGTGCAGATTTCATTGGCCTTGTCAGGAGTGATTGTAGATACTTCAACCGAGGTCGCTAGAATGCGACTCCCCGTAGTATTTTATACCAAAGTTGACTGACAGGAAGGGAACTTGAATCACAAGCCTTAAAGCTGAGATGGTATTTTGATTCACATGCCTCAAAGCTGAGATGGTATTTTGATTCACATGCCTCAAAGCTGAGATGGTATTTTGATTCACATGCCTCAAAGCTGAGATGGTATTTTGATTCACATGCCTCAAAGCTGAGATGGTATTTTGATTCACATGCCTTAAAGCTGAGATGGCCTCTTGATTCACATGCTTAGAGCTGTAAGGGAACTTGATTCACATGCCTTAAAGCTGAAATGGCATCTTGATTCACATGCCTTAAAGCTGAGATGGTATTTTGATTCACATGCTTCAAAGCTGAGATGGTATTTTGATTCACATGCCTTAAAGCTGAAATGGTATCTTGATTCACATGCTTAGAGCTGTAAGGGAACTTGAATCACATGCCTTAAAGCTGAAATGGCATCTTGATTCACATGCCTTAAAGCTGAGATGGTATTTTGATTCAAAAGCCTTAAAGCTGAGATGGTATCTTGATTCACATGCTTAGAGCTGAAATGGTATCTTGATTCACATGACTTGAAGCTGAGATGGTATTTTGATTCACAAGCCTTAAAGCTGAGATGGTATCTTGATTCACATGCGTTAAAGCTGAGATGGTATCTTGATTCACATGCCTTAAAGCTGAGATGGTATCTTGATTCACATGCCTTAAAGCTGAAATGATATCCGTAGAGCATCACTGTACTGCTGTAGATATTTCCTATATCACCTCTGTGTGCACGTAATCCTCTGATATCACCTCTGTGTACACAGGAACCTCTGACATCACACCTGTTTGCACAGGAACCTCTGACATCACCATTGCCCCTGAGGAGCCTCGTATGGATACCAGTCACCCGTCTGTCAATCAAGACTGTCAGCCAAAACCTCACGGGCACACTATGATTGGTGTGGGGGTGGATGGGGAGTCGTCGGAGCACAGAAACACAACTATCATACCTATCACAGCTATTAGAGCAGTGGACCCAGGTGATGTTGCTGTTCAGCTGGACTCACACCCTGYGGTGGAAAGTACTCAGATTACAGGGCGTGCTGAGCATGAAACGCCCACTGTTCTAATACTCCCCTCAGTACAGGACCATGCAACAGAGGAGGACTCCTACTTACCCCAGAAATATCTGAATAACCACCACCCACAGTGTGAGGCTTCACACAGAGAAAACTCCCTGGAGAAGGAGGAGGAGGAGGAGAGAGAGAAATTTGAGAAGATAGGGGAAAAGGATGTCAGAAAGAAAGATGGAGAGAGAGAGAAAGAGAAGGAGTTAGGTAAAGAGAAAGGGATAGATGAAGAGATAGATAAAGACAAAGAGAAAGAGACAGAGACAGAGAAGGAGAGAGAGACAGAGAGAGAGAAGGAGAGAGACACAGAGAGAGAGAATTGTTTTGGCAAGTGGACCCCACACCTCGCTGCCATAAAGTGAAATTTAGCCAAATTTTAATAGGTATTTAACATTTGAATTAGCTTTTAATGGCGATAGGAATGAGCCCTGCGTGCTTTCTTCTTTCAGGTCATTCACTGGCCTTCATTAAGGTGTCCAGTGAGCTTATTTTTTTAAACCTAAGTTAATTGTTAGTGTTTGCATACTCTATATATTTTGTACCAATTGAGAACTTTTGTCTAATTCCGCTGAGATCTGATCTTCTCTGGAAAATCATTATTTTAGGTACTTTTGGCGGTTTTTACTGCCAGGGCCCCAGGTCTGGCAGTACTGCTCTAGCAGGTCCAGGCTCTGTTTTGCTGCTAGGCCATTGCTGTGGGTGACAGAGGCATAGTCATCATGCGAAGAGTAGGCTTTAACCTCTGAATTTGTGAGTGATAACACCAGGGGCTGAGGATTTTCGAGTAGTGGCCAATTCGTTGATTGTAAATATTGAAGAGGTGCAGGGCTCAGATTACACCCTGACGACAGGCCCCACCCCTGGTTAAAGAATTCTGTTTATTTTCTTACCAATTTTAATGCTCTTGCACGTATTGCCAGTATAACATTGATTTAAAATTATGTTCTCATATGTTTTACCCCCCACACCACTTTTCAATAACGTTGTACACAGTCCTGTATGCCTATAGAATCAAATGATTTTTTGGAAGTCGATAAAGCAAGCGTACTATTTTGGTTATTATTTTGTGTGGACATGTTTATCTATCAGGGTGCTGTTAGGGTGTAAATATGATCAGTTGTGCGAGTGTTTTCTATAAATCCAATTTCGGCTTTACTCAAGACATTGTGCTTATTTAAGGGAGTTAGAACTCTGACATTTTATAATTTTCTACAGAAAACCTTCCCCAGTTACTGTTCACACAATTGCCTCTGATAATTTGTTAGGGTCAAATTTGTCTCCGTTTTTAAAATTGGGGTTATGAGTCCTCTTTGATTCCAAGTTGTCAGGGAAATTAACCATACACTCAGGATCAAATTAAACAGTTTTTTAATATAGCCAGATTTGAAAATGTATGCACTAGTGAGTTTTTGGCATCTCATTTAGGATGCCATCAGGGTCCGATGCCTTTTTAAATTTGAGAGCCTGAAGTTTTCTTATAGAGCTCCTGGTCAGTAATTGGGGTCCAATGGATTTTTGATTGGCCTTTAAGCTTTTTTCTAATCCAATTCAACCTTACTCATGAATCGTGAGCCTTATTCTGCGTTTTGTGTCAATTTGAATGGTGTTGTAGGTGTTTTAAAATGGGTTGTCCATATGTCATCATTTTTGTACGCTAATTCCTTTTGTTTCGATTTTTATTTTTATTTTTTTGCCAAATTTTGCAGAAGTTGTTTGTGTTTATGGACTCCTCATTCAGTGTCAGCTGCTTGTTGTTGTTACTGTTGATTTTTTTTGGTTCGAGACGTTTATAATTTTTAAAGTCTCACAGTAATGAAGGCGTAATGCACCATTATTTGGGTGTCTCTGTGGCTTTTGGTTGGATAGATGTTTCTATGTTTTTCCTTTATAATTTTTACAATTCTGCATCAACCAGTTGTCTTTGTGATCTTTTTTTGTTTAGGGTATGACTCTATCCTCTCTCTGTCTCTTCTCTCTTCTG
>NC_036838.1:5815044-5817955 GCF_002910315.2 Salvelinus sp. IW2-2015 | reverse complement strand
CCGGCCTTCCCCTTCCCAGCAGCCTCTAGGAGTCTGGAGGTGGTTCAGCACCAGTCTGTCGCCACCAGCCCCATGACCCCACCCCAGGGGGCCGGCGCCGACGCCTTCCCCTTCCCAGCAGCCTCTAGGAGTCTGGAGGTGGTTCAGCACCAGTCTGTCGCCACCAGCCCCATGACCCCACCCCAGGGGGCCAGCGCCGACGCCTTCCCCTTCCCAGCAGCCCGTAGGCCGGGGGCGGAGACTAAGGACGCAGAGCTGAAGGTGGCGCGCCAGGTGGAGTTCCGTTCTGTCGCCACGGCACCCATGACTCCAAAAATAAACAACAGCTCCACCATCCCCTCTGCCTTCCCAGAGCTCAACAGGAGAGAAGCGGAGGAGAGGACGGAGGAGCGGAGAGAGGAGAGGACGGAGGAGAGGACGGAGGAGAGGACGGAGGAGCSGAGAGAGAAAGAGGGGAGGGACGAGAGGGAAACTACAACTAAATGTGAGTCAGACTCTGTTGTAGTTACTCCTCGTCTGATGTCAGCCCCGGTACTGAAATGTAGCGCTCTGAAAGAGGAGGTGGCTGAAGAGACAAAGTCACAGTCCAACATCCCTCCAGATATCTCTGTTTACTCAGATCCTCAGACTGACGGACTCGGTCACAACTACGCTGGTGAACCAGAACCAGCGGAGATTAAAAGGAGAGGGCGACATGGGGCGACTGGGGACGCTGTCGATCAAGAGATTACCATTCTGGTTACCCAGCATGACAGCATCAGAGTTGTGGATCAAGAGGAGGAGGAGGAAGAGGAGGAAGAGGAAGAGGAGGAGGAAGAAGAGGAGGAGGAGAGAAGGGAGGAGATTATGTTATTTATTCACTCCACTGAGCCTGAGGGGTCTGTGGAGGTAGACAACAGTGAGGGGGTGAAGGTCGTTCCTCCGGTGCCACAAAACAGCCTGGACGATGGGAGGAGTGATAACGTAGCTCAACCAGAAAGCACAGAGACTGTCATGAACCCCCACTCACACGGAAACAGACAGGAAGATTCTCTCCCTCCTTCCGGTGAAGAAATCCAAACAGAAACGAAGCAGATGACGTCACCACAATCTCTGACTAAAAACAAGCACCCTGAACAAATAGGAGAGGAATCGAAGCTCCGCTTTAGTGAGGAGCAAACCAACCAGACAGAACAGCACAGTCTAGTGGACAGGAGTGGATCTCACGAAACCAACCAGACAGAACAGCACAGCCTAGTGGACGGGAGTGGAACTCCTCAACCCAACCAGACAGAACAGCACCGCCTAGTGGACAGGAGTGGAACTGCCCAACCCAACCAGACAGAACAGCACCACTCTGTAGCCTCCAGCACCATTACCCCACCCCAAGGGGTCGGCGCCAACGCCTTCCTCTTCCCAGCATCCTCTAGGTGTCTGGAGGTGGTCCAGTATCACTCTGTAGCCACCAGCCCCATGACCCCACCCCAGGGGGCCGGTGTCGACGCCTTCCTCTTCCCAGCATCCTCTAGGAGGACGAGTGCGGAGACCAAGGACGCTGAGCTGCAGGTGGGCCAGCAGGTGGAGTTCCGTTCTGTCTCCACGGCACCCATGACTCCAAAAACGGCCCCCGTTACCCCCACAGCCTTCGCAGAGCTCAGCGAGAGAGAGGGGGAGGAGAAGAAAGAGGAGAGAGAGGGGGAGGAGAAGAAAGAGAAACGAGAGAGGGAGGAGAGTACAAAAGAGAAGAAGGAGGACAGAAGGGATGAGAAATCTGAAGTGAAAGTAAAAGAGGGTGAGGAGCAGACAAAGCAAGAGGAGAGGTCAGACGAGCCGGTGCAGGAGGTGAGGTGGGACGAGAGGGGGATGACGTGGGAGGTGTATGGAGCGGTGGTAGAGGTAGCCGTCCTGGGCTCAGCCATACAGAAACACCTGGAGAAGCAGGTTGAGAAGCTCAGGAAGCATCCCTCCGCTGCCCTGCCTCCTCCCCTCAACCCAGCCGCCATGCCCCTGCCTTGCACCCCTCCTCCCCTCAACCCAGCCGCCATGCCCCTGCCCTGCACCCCTCCTCCCCTAAACTGCAGACGCATTCCCTGCCACCACCATCTCCAGCTCTGGACACCAGGTTGTCAGTAAGGGCTCGACCAGGAAGAGAGGGGAGCCGGAGGGGAAGAGAGGCAGGCGCCGAGGAACCCTTTCCGTTTGCTGTTAAGAAACATGCAGCAGCACAAATTTGCTCCCGAGCAAATTCCACTGAGTGACACTGCAGGAACATCATCCATACCCACCTTCCTGGACTTACTACTTCATCATCCATAACACCTTCCTTAACACTTCCTTCAATTACTACATTACATCCTCTCCTTACCACTCCTGGACTTACTAATTACATCTCTCCTTACACCCTTCCTGGACTTACTAATTACACATGGCATACCACTTCCTGGACTTACTACATTACATCATGACCTTACCACTTCCTGGACTTACTACATTACATCATGGCCTACACTTCCTGGACTTACTACATTACATCATGGGCCTTACCACTTCCTGGACTTACTACATTACATCATGACATTACCACTTCCTGGACTTACTACATTACATCCTCTCCATACCACTTCCTGGACTTACTACATTACATCATGGCCTTACCGCTTCCTGGACTTCTACATTACATCTCTCTCCATACCCCTTCCTTCACTTACTACATTACATCATGGCTTACCACTTCCTGGACTTACTACATTACATCATGACTTACACTTCCCTGGACTTACTACTTACATCATGACCATAACACTTCCTTCACTTACTACATTACATCCTCTCCATACCCTTCCTGGACTTACTACAATTACATCATGACCTTAACCACTTCCTGACTTACTACTTACATCTCTCCATACCACCTTCTGGACTTACTAATTAC
>NC_036838.1:5803060-5815019 GCF_002910315.2 Salvelinus sp. IW2-2015 | reverse complement strand
TACCACAAGACAGTTAAACCCCCACAAGGCAGTTAAACCCACAAGACAGTTAAAGCCACACAAGGCAGTTAAACCCCACAAGACAGTTAAACCCCACAAGCAGTTAAACCCCCACAAAGGCAGTTAAACCCCCACAAGGCAGTTTAAACCCCACAAGACAGTTAAACCCCCACAAGGCAGTTAACCCCCACAAGACAGTTAACCCCCAAAGGGCAGTTAACCCCCCCAAGACAGTTAAACCCCCACAAGACAGTTAACCCCCACAAGACAGTTAAACCCCCACAAGGCAGTTAAACCCCCACAAGACAGTTAACCCCCCAAAGGGCAGTTAACCCCCACATGGCAGTTAATCCCCACAAGACAGTTAACCCCCCAAAGGGCAGTTACCCCCACATGCAGTTAATCCCCACAAGACAGTTAACCCCCCAAAGGGCAGTTAAACCCCAACAAGACAGTTAAACCCCCAACAAGGCAGTTAACCCCCCACAAGGCAGTTAACCCCCCACAAGACCATTAACCTCCACAAGACAGTTAAACCCCCCACTAGACCGTTAACTCCCCACAATATAGTAACCCCCCCTACACAAGGCAGTTGAACCCCCACAAGGCAGTTAACCCCACCCCCCACAAAACAGTTAACCTCTCACAAGGCAGTTAACCCCCCACAAGGCAGTTAACCCCCCACCTCTCAGATTAAGAGGGGTGGGGTTAAAAGTGGAAGTCAGGTTTTGGTTGGACCAGTAAAACTGTTCTCAGAACCTCCTGCAACCTATAAATAAACGTTCCCAAAATAGGCAAAATTTTCGCTTCTGTTCTCAGAACATTAAAAAGACTATCAGTTTTACCGGTTAGGAAACGTTATGGCTTTGTTCCCACAACCAATATGAAACCAAAAACATACATTCCCACAACTTCCAAGGAACCAAATGTGCTAGCTGGGATTCTTTTATGACTACCACATGACCAAAATCCTTCAGTCATACCGGTACTGTGTTAGCAGCAGCCATACAGGCTAACTTTACCAGTCTGTTTGACTATTGGACTTCAGTCTAACTACATTATCTTGACTACCACATGACTACTGCAGGCTAATTCTCTCAGTCAATGGACAACAGGATACCTACATTACCACAGCGACATAGGTTAACTAAATTATATCTAATCCTAAGGACTTTGAACCAACTTCATTGTTAGGGCTGTAATGCAAGCTAACATCATTATCACAGCCACAGGACTGACTACATTATTTTGGTCATCTCTTAGTTCAACCCTCATATTACAGTTACTATAAGCCAAACAACATTTTTGTAACTCATTTTCTTGTTATCCAATACATCGCACACTCCCCCCCACACCCCCCCCACCTACACACACTTTTTTCATGTTTGTGAAATCCTGCAAGAGGAACTTTGTCATGAATGCCAGCTTGTGTCAACAGATTCTAATCTATGATGCGTTCAAGAAGGAAACACGACAACTTCTCTTCTTTTCGAGACTTTAAAAACTTTCTTCTTTGGTTTTTCGTAAAAATATGGGCAGCATTTTTTTTTTAATGTGATCTTTAATCTGTTTTCTTTATTTTTCCTAAATGATGGTTGTCATGTTGTGATTTTATCTTTGGTACAAAGTGCTCATTTAAAGTTATTGTTGTTAATTGCATTATCTCTTCGTGTTATCGTGAAAATGTAACTTTTTAAAAAATATGTTCAATGGCAATTTTACAATCAAAGTCATTTTTAAAAGTAATAATTCCTACTGCTGAATGTATGCATTGCCGGTACGCATTGCTACAGTGATAATCACATTTTGATAATCACATTTTGTGATAGTTATCTTGTTGATTGTGATGTGATACTATGTAAATTTCCATGTGTTTAAGTTAAGCCTCTAGAGTCTAAGGCGGGGGGGGATGGGGGGCGGGGGGGGGGGGGGGGGGGGGGGTTTAAGCGAACATATGGAATTGTTTTAAGAAGGTCATACCAAGGATAATTTAGCCATTTGATTTTGAATTTTAAGAAACTGTTAAGGTATCCAATTTTTAAAATTTGTTTAAAAACAAATTGAATGCAACATTGAATTTGGTATTACTCTTATTAGCCAATAGAAATGCATTGAATAAACAGATTCACTACATGGAACAACAGATAACCCCCCCCCCAAAAAAAATATAAAAGACGTTTGTTCTGAAGTGTCTGTCATATATCTGAGAGATAAGAAAGATCAGGAAACTATATTTATATATTTTTAAATGTATTTATACCATTATTTTAGGCACTAAACTACAGTATCTTCATATACTTTCAACTGGTACCGGGGACCTTCAGAAGAGTCTTGCGAAGCTTGTGGGTGTCCTGGAGCAAAACGGAGAACGCCATCGTGTTCGTGAGAGTCTCATCTTTCAATAGAGTGGTCATACGTTGTAGGCCAAACCATTTGGACGCTACATATGATTATTTTTTTTAGAAGAATGATTTTCAGCATGTCTCATGGTCTGACAAACACCGCTCTGCCACCTTTCAACGCAGATGTGGAAGGGTGATATCGGCGGTTACGGTGAATTGAGATGTAGCCCGTGTAAAAAAAAAACTGTTATCTCTAGATTAAACAGACGGATTTTGAGGGGATTGTTTTACTATGTTCATTAGATTAGATAACAAACACAGGATTTTAAATACAAGTGCTTAGTTTCATAATAACGGAAAACACGTAATGAAATTAATATAAAAACATGCCATCACAAAGCAGAATGTATTAAATATATCAAATCTTTACATATTTAGAAAAAATAATAAAGTGATTCAGAATGAAAAATTGTTTATTTTTTGCTTTTCATCCAAAAGGTTAATGATTTCGATATCCTTTTTAGGTGTGATTTTGTTCAACTAAAAACAAAACAAAGGATTCATGAAGGCATTTGGGAATCTTGTCAAAAAGCAAACTTCTGGCTAACTTGTGATTACAAGCCGACTGATAAATGGTTACATGGAAATATTCCTTCAATTTAAAAAAAGAAAAGTATACAAATAAGTGGATCAACACAACAACAACAACAGTAAATATTTGATTATTCTTGATTTCATCTCAAAAGACAGATTGTCTTTCTATCACAGAGTTTGGCATCAACCTTTTCCAGGAGCGGAGGGAGGTCCATTATTGTAACGGTCGTCATATTCGTTCTCCTCCTCAGACGAGGAGGAGCATGGATCGGACCAACACGCAGCGAGGTATGTAGACATAATGAATTTAATAACAAGACGAAACACGAAGACCACTTGAACAGATTACAAAACAACAAACGACGTTAAACAGACCTGAACATGAGAACTACATAAAACGAAGAACGCATGAACAGGAAAAGCACGAACGAGACGAGACAGTACCGTGTGGTGCAACTAACACAGACACAGCAACAATCACCCACCAACAAACAGTGAGAACAGCCTACCTTAATATGGTTCTCAATCAGAGGAAACGTCAAACACCTGCCTCTAATTGAGAACCATATCAGGCAACACATTAACCCAACATAGAAACACATAACATAGACTACCCACCCAGCTCACGTCCTGACCAACTAAACAAAGTAAAACAAAGGAAAAACAGGTCAGGAACGTGACAATTATGGGGGTCCATTTTATGACCCGCAGTCGGTCTGAGATCCCAAGATGGCCGTCACAGCTTAGTGGTACTGCCCCCAAAAAGGTCAGTTAATACTGCCCCAAAATGCCTGTCACGGACAGTCCGTGATACTGCCCCCCCAAAATGGCAGTTACATACTGACTCAAGATGACGGCCACTCACTGATGGGTTAGCGACGGTTGCTAACTGACTGATGGGTTAGCGACGGTTAAACTAGGGCTGTTGTTGTCTCTCTTCCTGCCACGCTGGGCCATGGCTTCACCTAGAGGCTCGATGTAGGGGTTATCTGCTCCCTCATCCTCCTCCTGGAACATCTACACAGGGAGACAGCCATGACCATCCAGAATAATGATAATAACATAGTAGTAATAATAACTATAATGAACGAAAACGTTACCGTCATGGGCATCGTATCCTTGTTAGACATGACCATGTCTATGTTGTAGTCCAAGGAATTGAGTGTCACGCCCTGACCTTAGAGATCCTTATTATTCTCTATGTTTGGTTAGGTCAGGGTGTGACTCGGGTGGGAAATTCTATGTTTTCTATGTCTTTGTTTGTTGCATGTTTTAAACTACGAAGCTTTACGTTCGTTGTGTTGTTTATAGTTTTTTTTTGGTGGAACATTAATAAAGAGAGAATGTACGCCTACCACGCTGCACCTTGGTCCGGTCATTTATCATCCGACGACGAGCGTAACAGAAGATCCCACCAAAAACGGACCAAGCAGCGTGGTCGTCGCTGGAGGCTCTGGACTGCAGACCGTCGCTGGAGGCTCCGGACTGTGAAACGTCTCAGGAAGCTCTGGACTGGGAACTGTCGCCGGAAGCTCTGGACTGGGAACTGTCGCCGGAAGCTCTAGACTGGGAACTGTCGCCGGAAGCTCTGGACTGGGAACTGTCGCCGGAAGCTCTGGACTGGGAACTGTCGCCGGAAGCTCTNGACTGGGAACTGTCGCCGGAAGCTCTAGACTGGGAACTGTCGCCGGAAGCTCTGGACTGGGAACTGTCACCGGAAGCTCTGGACTGTGGAGGCGCACTGGAGGCTTGATGCATGGGACCGGCACCGGTGGCACCGGGCTGATGACACGCACCTCAGGGCGAGTGCGGAGAGGAGGCACAGGACGTACTGGACTGTGTAGGCGTACAGGAAGCCTGGTGCGTGGAATCGGAACAGGTCTCACCGGACTGGAGAGATGCACTGGAAGCCTGGTGCGTGGAATCGGAACAGGTCTCACCGGACTGGAGAGATGCACTGGAAGCCTGGTGCGTGGAGCAGGAACCGGATACACTGGGCCGTGGAGGCGCACTGCAGGTCTCAAGCGTAGAGCTGGCACAACCCGTCCTGGCTGGATGGTTACTTTCGCCCGGCAAATGTGGGGCGCTAGCACAGGACGCACTGGGCTGTGCAGGCGCACCGAAGACACAGTGCGCAGAGCCTGCGCAGGATATCCTGGGCCGTAGAGACGCACTGGAGG
Organism: Salvelinus sp. IW2-2015; assembly: GCF_002910315.2. Taxonomy (NCBI): domain Eukaryota; kingdom Metazoa; phylum Chordata; class Actinopteri; order Salmoniformes; family Salmonidae; genus Salvelinus; species Salvelinus sp. IW2-2015. The sequence continues at coordinate 5,809,903 of NC_036838.1, read as the reverse complement.
CCAGATGCGCTGTGCTGGCACCATCAGTCCTGGCTGGATGCCCACTCTAGCCCGGCCGATGCGGGGAGCTGGAATATAGCGCACCGGGCTATGAGTGAATCTGGAAACACCGTGCGCATTCATTGCATAACAGGGTGCCTGACCAGTCACACGCTACCCACGGTAAGCATGGTGAGTTGGCTCAGGTCTCCAAACTGACTCAGCCAATCTCCTCGTGTGCCCCCCCCCCCCAAAAAAAAAATTGGGGAGCTGCCTCTCGGGCTTCCGTGCTAGCCATGACCCTTTGTAAAGTTGCTCCCTCCTTGCTGCCTCCGTATGCTCCCATGGGAGGCGATCCTTCCCAGCCAGGATCTCCTCCCACGTCCATTCCTCCTGACCACGCTGCTTGGTCTTTTTGTGGTGGGTAGTTCTGTCGCGCTCGTCGTATGAAGTAGAAGGAGACCAAGGTGCAGCGTTGATGATTTTTAATCAAACTGAACACTGAAACCAAATAACAAAGTAGAACAAAACAAAATAGTCCTGTCAGGCACAGACACAAAACAGAAAACAACTACCCACAAAACACAGGTGGGAAAAAGGCTGCCTAAGTATGATTCCCAATCAGAGACAACGATAGACAGCTGCCTCTGATTGGGAACCACACTCAGCCAAAACAAAGAAATAGAAACATAGAATGCCCACCCAAATCACACCCTGGCCTAACCAAAATAGAGAATAAAAACCTCTCTATGGCCAGGGCGTGACACATGCGCTATAAAGGCACCACAAACTAGCTTTTCAGGTTTTTGTGAAAGCAAAAGACAGGGTGGAATGCCATTTCTTTTATCTGTTACTATTACATGTGTGATACACCAGTCAAAACTAGTGCACTATGTAAGGAACAGGGGGCCCCTTTGAGATGCCCCCTATGAGTGGAGGACAGGACTCCCCCCATCATGGTTGTTGGTTCCAGACACGACAGATCTGTCTGATCTCCACCCAGTCATCACCATGGCTTCTGGGTTGATGGCTTTAACTGCCTTCAGCTTCGTTCTGTAGCTGGGAAATATTTAACCGTCCACAGGTTAGTTACCCATACGAACTAACCCCATACTAGTTATCCATACCAGATAACCCCTACTAACTAACCCATACTAGTTACCAATTTTAACTAACACATACTAGTTACACATACTAACCCATACAAATTAACACATACTAACTAATCCATTCCAGTTACCCATACTAACGAACACATACAAACTAACTCATACTAACTAACCCATATTCGTTTCCTGCTATCCTTTACTCATTAAACACTTCGGGAGCAACATACCATTGTGTGGATTTATACTTTGCTGACCACAGTTGCGTTCCGTTCACATTTTAGTAACACAGGCTATAGCCTATTATAAACTGGGTGGTTCCGGCCTTGAATGCTGATTGGCTGACAGCCGTGGAATATCAGACCATATACCACGGGTATGACAAAACACTGATTTGTACTGCTCTAATTACGTTGATAACCAGTTTATAATAGCAATAAGGCACCTCGGAGGTTTGTGATATATGGCCAATATATCACGGCTAAGAGCTGTGTCCAGGCACTCAGCGTTGCGTCGTCTGGCACCTACTACCATATCCTGTTTAAGGGCACTTAAATATTTTGTTTTGCTCATTCACCCTCTGAATGGCACACATACACAATCCATGTCTCAATTGTATCAAGCTAAAAATCCTTATTTAACCCCCCCCCCCCCCCCCCTTCATCTACACTGATAGAAGTGTACATCAATAAGGAATCATAGTGTTGACCTGGATTCACCTGGTCAGTCTGTCATGGAAAGAGCAGATTTTCTTCATGTTTTGTACACTCAGTGTATAATGATATTACACTGAACAAAAATATAAACGCAACATGTAAGTGTTGGTCCCATGTTTCATGAGCTGAAATAAAAGATCCCAGAAATATTCCAAAACACACAAAAAGCTTATTTCTCTCATCCTGTGTTTACATCCTGTTAGTGAGCCTTTCTCCTTTGTCAATATAATCCATCCACCTGACAGGTGTGGCATATCAAGAAGCTGATTAAACAGCATGGTCATTACACAGGTGCACTTGTGATGGGGACAATAAAAGGCACTCTAAAATGTGCAGTTTTGTCAAACAAAACAACCCACCTGGTTTCCTGACTGCCTGGATCAGCCCTAACCCACCTGGTTTCCAGACTGCCTGGATCAACAATAACCACCTGGTTTCCAGACTGCGTGGATCAACATAACCCAACTGGTTTCCAGACTGCCTGGATCAACAATAACCCACCTGGTTTCCAGACTGCCTGGATCAAACAATAACCCACCTGGTTTCCAGACTGCCTGGATCACCCCTAACCCACCTGGTTTCCGACTGCCTGGATCAACAATAACCCACCTGGTTTCCTGACTGCCTGGATCAACAATAACCCACCTGGTTTCCAGACTGCCTGGATCAACAACAACCCACCTGGTTTCCAGACTGCCTGGATCACCCTAACCCACCTGGTTTCCTGACTGCCTGGATCAACAATAACCTTAATAACGTCCACTTTCGTCTGTGTTGCTGAGGTGAGAAGCCTGCAAGGAAACATTTATAAAGTTAATTTATTCATGTATTTACCCATGCTGTGGTTACAACACTTGTCAACATCATTTTAAACCAAAAGTCTTTCTATAGGGACTTCCACGTGAATGGTTAAACGTATAAATGAATAGACATAAATAAATGTCTGTAGTTTATTATGTTACTACATTTTCGTGCTACATTTGTAATATAGTGAATATACAGTACCAGTCAAAAGTTTGGACACACCTACTCATTCAAGGGTTTTTCTTTATTTTATACTATTTCTACATTGTAGAATAATAGTGAAGACATCAAAACTATGAAATAACACATATGGAATCATGCAGTAACCAAAAAAAGTGTTAACAGGTTTTCCTTGTTTGTATTTGTATTAGCTGCCTCGGCAGCAGCTACTCTTCCCGGGTCCGAAAAAAAGGTTTTATAGTTATTTTATGGAATTTCTTTCCTTCTTATGCATTGAGCCAATCAGTGTGGTCGTGACAAGGTAGGGGTGGTATACAGAAGATAGCCCTATTTGGTAAAAGACCAAGTCCATATGATGGCAAGAACAGCTCAAATAAGCAAAGAGAAATGACAGTCCATCATCACTTTAAGACATGAAGGTCAGTACAGTGTCTCTGACCCTCCTGTCTCAGCCTCCAGTATTTATGCTGCATTAGTTTGTGTCGGGGGCTAGGGTCAGTTTGTTATATCTGGAGTACTTCTGTCTTATCCGGTGTCCTGTGTGAATTTAAGTATGCTCTCTCTAATTCTCTCTTTCTCTCTTTCTTTCTCTCTCTCGGAGGACCTGAGCCCTAGAACCATGCCTCAGGACGACCTGACAAGATGACTCCTTGCTGTCCCCAGTCCACCTGGCCGTGCTGCTGCTCCAGTTTCAACTGTTCTGCCTGCGGCTATGGAACCCTGACCTGTTCACGGACGTGCTACCTGTCCCAGACCTGCTGTTTCAACTCTCTAGAGACCGCAGGAGCGGTAGAGATACTCTTAATGATCGGCTATGAAAAGCCAACTGACATTAACTCCTGAGGTGCTGCACCCAACAACTACTGTGATTATTATTATTTGACCTGCTGGTCATCTATGAACATTTGAACATCTTGGCCATGTTCTGTTATAACTCCACCCGGCACAGCCAGAAGAGGACTGGCCACCCCTCATAGCCTGGTTCCTCTCTAGGTTCTTCTAGGTTTTGGCCTTTCTAGGGAGTTTTTCCTAGCACCGTGCTTCTACACCTGCATTGCTTGCTGTTTGGGTTTTAGGCTGGGTTTCTGTACAGCATTTAGATATCAGCTGATGTACGAAGGGCTATATAAATACATTTAATTTGAGTATATTCAGAACATTTCAAGACATTTGAAGAAAGTCTCTTCAAGTGCAGTCGCAAAAACCATCAAGCGCTATGATGGAACTGGCTCTCATGAGGACCGCCACAGGAAAGGAAGACCCAGAGTTACCTCTGCTGCAGAGGATAAGTTCATTAGAGTTACCAGCCTCAGACATTACAGCCAAATGCTTCACGGAGTTCAAGTAACAGACACATCTCAACATCAACTGTTCAGAGGAGACTGCGTGAATCAGGCCTTCATGGTCGAATTGCTGCTAAGAAAGCACTACTAAAGGACACCAATAAAAAGAGACTTGTTTCGGCCAAGTAACACGAGCAATGGACATTAGACCGGTGGAAACATGTCCTTTGGTCTGATGAGTCTAAATTTGAGACTTTTGGTTTGAACTGTCGTGTCTTTGTGAGACGCAGAGTAGGTGAATGGATGATCTCCGCATGTGTGGTTCCCACCGTGAAGCATGGAGGAGGAGGTGTGATGGTGTTGGGGTACTTTGCTGGTGACACTGACAGGGATTTCAATTCAAATCAAATCAAATTTTATTGGTCACATACACATGGTTAGCAGATGTTAATGCGAGTGTAGCGAAATGCTTGTGATTCTAGTTCCGACCATGCAGTAATATCTAACAAGTAATCTAACAAATTCACAACAACTACCTTATACACACAAATGTAATGTAATGAATAAGAATATGTACATATAAATATATGGATGAGCGATGGCCGTGTGGCATAGGCAAGATGCAGTAGATGGTTTAGAGTACAGTACATACATATGAGATGAGTAATGTAGGATATGTAGACATTATTAAAGTGGCGTTATTTAAAGTGACTAGTGATACCTTTATTAAGTCCATTTATTAAAGTGGCCAGAGATTTTAGTCTGTATGTTGACAGCAGCCTCTCTATGTTAGTGGTGGTTGTTTAATAGTCTGATGGCCTTGAGGGAACTGTTTTTCAGTCTCTCGGTCCCAGCTTTGATGCAGCTGTACTGACCTCGCCTTCAGGATGATAGCGGGGTGAACAGGCAGTGGCTCGGGTGGTTGTTGTCCTTGATGATCTTTTTGGCCTTCCTGTGACATCGGGTGCTGTAGGTGTCCTGGAGGGCAGGTAGTTTGCCCCCGGTGATGCGTTGTGCAGACCTCACTACCCTCTGGAAAGCCTTGTGGTTGTGGGCGGTGCAATTGCCGTACCAGGCGGTGATACAGCCTGACAGGATGCTGTTAATTGAGCATCTGTAAAGTTTATGAGGGTTTTAAGTGACAAGCCAAATTTCTTCAGCCTCCTGAGGTTGAAGAGGCGCTGATGCGCCCTCTTGTCTTGGCCAAACCTAAAACATGTATTGTGACCTCAATTGGACTTCCTGGATGAATAAAATAATAAATAATAAGACTTTTACAAATAAAACATATTTCAACTAATCTCACAGACGTCCATATTGAGACGAGCGGATGAAAGACAAGGTTATTACCTGCTTGTCCACTAGAGGGAGGTAGAAGTCAAAAGCACACACTGTGTTACAAACCAGGGATGAACCATGAATCTCCTGTGTGCCACCCGATTGTGTTTGCCCAATGAGCTAAAGCCGAGGCATTATGGGAAGCCAAATCTCAAAGAAGGCGGATCCAAATCCAAACTACCTCCGTTGTGTGTAGTGTAGTACTATAGGGAAGTGTGTAGTGTAGTACTATAGTGATGTGTAGTGTAGTACTATAGGGATGTGTAGTGTAGTACTATAGGGATGTGTAGTGTAGTACTATAGGGATGTGTGTAGTGTAGTACTATAGGGATGTGGTGAGTGTAGTACTATTAGGGATGTGTGTAGTGAGTACTATAGGATGTGTGTAGTGTAGTGTAGTACTAAATAGGGATGTGTGTAGTGTAGTGTAGTACTATAGGATGTGTGTAGTGTAGTACTATAGGGATTGTGTAGTGTAGTGTAGTACTTAGGGATGTGTTAGTGTAAGTACTATGTGATGTGTAGTGTAGTACTATAGGATGTGTAGTGTAGTACTAAGGATGTGTAGTGTAGTACTATAGGGATGTGTGTAGTGTAGTACTATAGGATGTGGTTAGTGTAGTGTAGTACTATAGGGATGTGTGAGTGTAGTGTAGTACTATAGGGATGTGTGTAAGTGTAGTACTATAGGGATGTGTGTAGTGTAGTACTATAGATGTGTAGTGTAGTATAGGGATGTGTGTGTGTAGTACTATAGGGATGTGTGTAGTGTAGTACTATAGGGATGTGTGTAGTGTAGTACTATAGGGATTGTGTAGTGTAGTACTATAGATGTGTAGTGTAGTACTATAGGGATGTGTGTAGTGTAGTACTATAGGGATGTGTGTAGTGTAGTGTAGTACTATAGGGATGTGTGTAGTGTAGTACTATAGGGATGTGTAGTGTATACTAAGGGATTGTAGTGTAGTACTAGGATGTGTGTAGTGTATACATAGGGATGTGTAGTGTAGTACTATAGGGATGTGTAGTGTAGTACTATAGGGATGTGTGTAGTGTAGTACTATAGGGATGTGGTAGTGTAGTACTATAGGGATGTGTGTATGTAGGTAACTATAGGGATGGTGTAGTGTAGTACTATAGTGGATGTGTGTAGTGTAGTACTATAGGGATGTGTGTAGTGTAGTACTTATAGGATGTGTAGTGTAGTACTATAGGATGTGTGTAGTGTAGTACTATAGGGATGTGTGTAGTGTAGTGTAGTACTATAGGGATGTGTAGTGTAGTACTATAGGGATGTGTAGTGTAGGTAGTACTGTAGGATGTGTGTAGTGTAGTACTATAGGGATGTGTGTAGTGTATGTAGTACTATAGGGAATGTGTAGTGTGTACTATAGGGATGTGGTAGTGTAGTTAGTAACTGTAGGATGTGTGTAGTGT
>NC_036838.1:5791346-5801811 GCF_002910315.2 Salvelinus sp. IW2-2015 | reverse complement strand
TAGTGTAGTCACTATAGGGATTTCTTTTTGTATTTGTAGTTGTAATACTATAGTAAACGGACAGAGTGAAAATGTAGTGTAGTTTGTCATAGTACCTATAGGAGTACTGTGTCAGTGTATACTATACGGGAATGTGTTGTAGTTGTATACTATAGGGCATGTGGTAGTGTAGTACATATAGGGAATGTGTTAGTGTAGTACGAGGGATCTTTTGCACCCTCCCTGAGCCACAAAGTGTTCTGTAGGGTAGTAACTATAGGATGTGTAGTGTAGACTGATAGATGGTGTAGTGTAATACTATTAGCGATGTTAGTAGTAGCATAGTGAGGTGTTGAGTGAGTATATAGGGATGTTGGGAGTACTATAGAGTGAGTTGTTAAAGTACTAGAATAGGTATGTAGTGTAGGTACTATAAGGATTGGGGGCACTGCTGGTCATGATTTAGTACGCACCCCGCGTAGGGGTGCTACTGCGGGCCGTGATACTCGTCGTGGCCGGTTGGCGAGAAAAGGACCGGGTCTTTCTCCCCTAACGTACCTGGGATCGTGCTCGGTGTAGATTGTAGTACTATATAGTGATGTGTGTATGTATACTATTAGGGATGTGTAGTGTAGACTATAGGAGTGTGTAGTTAGTACTATAGTGTGTATGTAAGTGTAGTACTATAAGGGAGTGTGTTGTGTAGTACTATAGGGATGTTGTAGTGTAGTACTATAGGTGGTGTGTAGTGTAGTACTATAGGATGTGTAGTGTAGTACTATAGGGATGTGTAGTGTAGTGTGCTATAGGAGTGTTAGTGTTATAGTACTATAGGATGTTGTGTAGTTGTTGTGTAGTACTTAGGGATGTGTAGTGTGACTATAGGATGTGTGTAGTGTAGTACTATAGGATGTGTGTAGTGTAGTACTGAATAGGGATGTGTAGTCTGTATGTACTATAGGGATGTGTGTAGTGTAGTACTATAGGATGTGTAGTGTAGTACTATAGGAGTGGTAGTGTAGTACTATAGGATGTGTAGTGTAGTACTATAGGATGTGTAGTGTAGTACTATAGAGGATGTGTAGGTAGTACTATAGGGATGTGTGTGTATACTATAGGATGTTAGTGTAGTACTATAGGGATGTGTAGTGTAGTACTATAGGAGTGTGTAGTGTAGTACTATAGGAGTGTAGTGTAGTACTATAGGGATGTGTGTAGTGTAGTACTATAGGATGTGTAGTGTATAGATGTTGTAGTGTATACTAGGGATGTGTGTAGTGTAGTACTATAGGGATGTGTGTAGTGTAGTACATATAGGGATGTGTAGTGTAGTACTATAGGGATGTGTAGTGTAGTACTATAGGGATGTGTAGTGTAGTACTATAGGATGTGTAGTGTAGTACTATAGGGATGTGTTGTAGTGTAGTACTATAGAGTGTAGTTGGTAGTACTATAGGATGTGTGTAGTGTGTACTATAGGTGTGTGTGTAGTACTATAGGGATGGTGTAGTGTAGTACTATAGGGATGTGTGTAGTGTAGTACTATAGGGATGTGTGTAGTGTAGTACTATAGGATGTGTTAGTGTAGTACTATAGGATGTGTAGTGTAGTACTATAGGGATGTGTAGTGTAGTTACGTATGTAGGGGATGTGTGAGTGTAGTACTATAGATGTGTAGGTTAGTACTATAGGGATGTGTAGTTGTAGTACTATAGGGATGTGTAGTGTCAGTACTATAGGGATGTGTAGTTAGTACTATAGGAGTGTGTAGTGTAGTACTATAGGATGTGTAGTGTAGTACTATAGGGGAGTGTAGTGTAGTACTATAGGATGGTGTAGGTGTAGTACCTATAGGGATGTGTGTAGTGTAGTACTATAGATGGTAGGTGTATACTATAGGGATGTGTAGTGTAGTACTATAGGATGTGTAGTGTAGTACTATAGGGATGTGTAGTGTAGTACTATAGGGATGTGTAGTGTAGTACTATAGTGATGTGTGTTGTGTAGTGTAATACTGTAGTGGGGTGATTGCAACTACAGGCACTTTCATGTCCTCGGGTCAATTTGGGGGATTTTATCAAAAATAAAACAAATACAAATATGTGTATGTTAAGTTCACACTGGAGTCACCCCTTACTTTTTTAAACACCTCTCTATCAAGTAGTTTAGCTTCTTTTCAGATGCATTTAATACCTCAGTTTCACTATTTTGCCCTTGTCCCTGACCCAGACTTTTAAGCTTCTACTATGTTTTTCTACAAGAAAACATTAATAATTACACATTATATAATGTTTTGTACTACAGAAAGAGTCAATTAAATAAAATCTATATCAATATTCATTGTGAGTATGCCCTTTATATTGTTTTTTACACAAAATATACCTGTCCTTTGGGAAATGACAGAAAGTGGTGGAAATGACAGAAATCCATTATCTTATTCATTTTTACTTTACTTATTTTTTTTATTTTTACTTTAGGCTTATTTAATCATGTTTTCAATCAATGTAATCTTATGGCTGCAGGGGCAGTATTGAGTACCTTGGATGAAAAAGTGCCCATTGTAAACGGCCAGCTCCTCAGTCTCAGTTGCTAATATATGCATAGTATTATTAGTATTGGATAGAAAACACTCTAAAGTTTCTAAAACTGTTTGAATTATGTCTGTGAGATTAACAGAACTCATATGGCAGGCAAAACCTGAGAAGTTCCACTTCCTGTTTGGATTTTTTCTGGGGGTGCCATATTTTCAACCAAGCTCTCATTGAAAATACAGAGAGATATGGATGGGTTTTCACTTCCTACGGCTTCCACTAGATGTCAACAGGCAATAGAACTAAGTCTGATGACTCTAATGTGAAGGGAGGCCGAAGGAGACAGAAATCACTGCCATGAGGTGCCCACGCATTGAACTGGCGCGTTCACGTGAGAGGGAGCTCCGTTCCATCGGTAAACTGAAGTCAATGTAATTCTCCGGTTGGAACGTTATTCAAGATGTATGTTAACAACATTCTAAAGATTGATTCAGTACATCGTTTGCCATGTTTCTACTGACTGTAACGGAACTTTTGGACATTTCGTCACGTTATAGTGGTCGCACTTTGAGACTTTGGTTAGGGTGTTTGGTAAACAATTCGAAAGTAGCTAATTTGACATAAATAACGGATATTAACGAACAAATCAAGCATTTATTGTGGACCTGGGATTCCTAGGACTGCATTCTGATGAATTCATCAAAGGTAAGGAAACATTTATCATGTATTTTCTGGTTTCTGTTGAGTCCAACATGGTGGCTAATTTGGCTAATCATCTGAGCTCCGTCTCAGATTATTGCATGGTTTATATTTCCGTAAAGTTTTTTTGAAATCTGACACAGCGGTTGCATTAAGAGAGAGATTGGCTCTCATGAGGACCGCCACAGGAAAGGAAAACCCAGAGTTACCTCTGCTGCAGAGGATAAGTTCATTAGAGTTTTTACAGCCTAGACATTACAGCCAAATCGCTTCACGGAGTTCAAGTAACAGACACATCTCAAATCAAACTGTTCAGAGGAGACTGCGTGAATCAGGCCTTCATGGTCGAATTGCTGCAAGAAAGCACTACTAAAGGACACAATAAAAAAGAGACTTGTTTCGGCCAAGTAACACGAGCAATGGACATTAGAGCCGGTGGAAACATGTCCTTTGGGTCTGATGAGTCTAAATTTGGAAGACTTTTGGTTTGAACTGTCGTGTCTTTGTGAGACGCAGAGTAGGTGAATGGATGATCTCGCATTGTGTGGTTCCCACCGTGAAGCATGGAGGAGGAGGTGTGATGGTGTTGGGGTACTTGCTGGTGACACTGACAGGGATTTCAATTCAATCAAATCAAATTTTATTGGTCACATACACATGGTTAGCAGATGTTTAATGCGAGTGTAGCGAAATGCTTGTGATTCTAGTTCCGGACCATGCAGTAATATCTAACAAGTAATCTAACAAATTCACAACAACTACCTTATACACACAAATGTAATGTAATGAATATAGAATATGTACATATAAATATATGGATGAGCGATGGCCGTGTGGCATAGGCAAGATGCAGTAGATGGTTTAGAGTACCGTACATACATATGAAGATTGAGTAATGTAGGATATGTAGACATTATTAAAGTGGCGTTATTTAAAGTGACTAGTGATACCTTTATTAGTCCATTTTATTAAAGTGGCCAGAGATTTTTAGTCTGTATGTTGAAGCAGCCTCTCTATGTTAGTGGTGGTTGTTTAATAGTCTGATGGCCTTGAGGGACTGTTTTTTCAGTCTCTCGGTCCCAGCTTTGATGCAGCGTGTACTGACCTCGCCTTCAGGATGATAGCGGGGTGAACAGGCAGTGGCTCGGGTGGTTGTTGTCCTTGGTGATCTTTTTTGGCCTTCCTGTGACATCGGGTTGCTGTAGGTGTCCTGGAGGGCAGGTAGTTTTGCCCGGTGATGCGTTTGTGCAGACCTCATACCCCTCTGGAAAGCCTTGTGGTTGTGGGCGGTGCAATTGCCGTCGCAGGCGGTGAATACAGCCTGACAGATGCTGTTAATTGCAGCATCTGTAAAGTTTAATGAGGGTTTTTAAAGTGACAAGCCAAATTTCTTCAGCCTCCTGAGGTTGAAGAGGCGCTGATGCCCTCTTGTCTTGGCCAAACCTAAAACATGTATTGTGACCTCAATTGGACTTCCTGGATGAATAAAATAATAATAATAGACTTTTACAAATAAAACATATTTCAACTAATCTCACAGACGTCCATATTGAGACGAGCGGATGAAAGACAAGGTTATTACCTGCTTGTCCACTAGAGGGAGGTAGAAGTCAAAGCACCACTGTTGTTACAAACCAGGGATGAACCATGAATCTCCTGTGTGCACCGATTTGTTTGCCCAATGAGCTAAAGCCGAGGCATTATGGGAACGCCAAATCTCAAGAAGGCGGATCCAAATCCAAACTACTCCGTTGTGTGTAGTGTAGTACTATAGGGAAGTGTGGTAGTGTAGTACTATAGTGAGTGTAGTGTGAAGTGTGTAGTGTATCTATGGATGTGTAAGTGTAGTACTATAGGGATGTGTGTAGTGTAGTATATAGGGATGTGTGAGTGTAGTACTATAGGGATGTGTGTAGTGTAGTACTATAGGGATGTTGTGTAGTGTAGTACTATAGGGATGTGTGTAGTGTAGTACTATACGGATGTGTGTAGTGTAGTGTAGTACTATAGGGATGTGTGTAGTGTAGTGTAGTACTATAGGGATTGTGTGGTGAGTGTAGTACTCATAGGGATGTGTGTAGTGTAGTGTAGTACTGTAGGGATGGTTTGTAGTGTAGTACTATAGGTGTGTAGTTAGTACTATGGGATGTGTAGTGTAGTACATAGGATGTGTAGTGTAGTATATAGGGATCGTGTGTGTGTAGTACTATAGTGTGTGTGTGTAGTGTTACTATAGGAGTGTGTGTGTAGTGTATCAATATAGGTGTGTGTAGTGTAGTAGGGTTAGTACTATAGGGATGTTGTGAGTGTAGTACTCATAGGATGTGTAGTGTAGTACTATAGGGATGTGGTGTAGTTGTGTACTATAGGGATGTGTGTTCAAGTGTAGACTAACTAGGGATTGTGGGTGTAGTGTAGTATCATAGGGATGTGTGTAAGTGTAGTACTATGATGTGTAGTGTAGTATATAGGGATGTGTGGTAGTTGTAGTATATAGGGATGTGTGTAGTGTAGTGTAGTACTATAGGGATGTGTGTAGTGTATGTACTATAGGGATGTGTAGTGTAAGTACTACATGGATCGTGTAGTGTAGTACTTATAGGGATGTGTGGTAGTTGTATACTATAGGGGATGTGTAGTGCTAGTACTATAGGGAATGTGTAGTGTAGTCTATAGGGAATGTGTGTAGTGTAGTACTTAGGGATGTGTGTCAGTGGTAAGTACTATAGGGATGTGTGTAGTGTATACTATAAGGGATGTTGTAGTGTAGTATATGGGACTGTGTGTAGTGTGTAACTATAGGGATGTGTAGTGTGTACTATAGGGATGTGTAGTGGTAGTACTATAGGGATGTGTGTAGTGTAGTACTATAGGGATGTGTGTAGTGTAGTGTAGTACTATAGGGAATGTGTAGTGTAGTACTACTAGGGCTGTGTAGTGTAGTGTAGTACTGTCAGGGCTGTGTGGTAGTGTAGTATATAGGGATGTGGTGTTAAGTGTAGTGGTAGTACTATAAGGATGTGTGTTGTAGTACTATAGGGCTGTGTAGTGTAAGTGTAGTACTGTAAGGGTGTGTGTAAGTGTAGTCACTATACGGATGTGTGTAGTGAGTACTATGGGCTGCTGTAGTGTTAGTATATAGGGTATGTGGTAGTGTAGTCATATAGGGATGTGTAGTTGTACGTCTATGGGATGTTGGTGTAGTGTAGTACTATAGGGATGTGTGTAGTGTAGTGTTACGTACTTAGGGAATGTGGTCAGTGTAAGTGTAGTACTGTACGTGGATGTGTGTAGTGTAAGGTATATAGGATGTGTGTAGTGTAGTACTATAGGGTGTGTAGTGTAGTACTATAGGGAATGTGTGTAGTGTAGTACTTAGGTAATGTGTAGTGTAGTAATATGGTGTGTGTGTGTACTATAGGATGGTGTAGTGGTAGTACTATAGGGATGTGTAGTTAGTACATAGGGATGTGTGGTAGTGTAGTATATAGGGATGCTGTGTAGTGTAGTACTAATAGGGATGTGTAGTGTAGTCAATATAGGGATGTGTGTTAGTGTAGTCTATGGGTTGTGGGGTGAGTGTAGTGTAGTACTATAGGGATTGTGTAGTGTAGTACTATAGGGCTGTGTAGTGGTAGTGTAGTACTGTAGGATGTGTGTGTGTAGTACTATAGGACTGTGTGTAGTGTCGTTATAGGGCTGTTTAGTTGTTTAGTCTAAGGGATTGTGTAGTGTAGTGTAGTACTGTAGGGATGTGTGTAGTGTAGTACTATAGGATGTGTGTAGTGTAGTCACTATAGGGATGTGTAGTGTAGTGTAGTACTATAGGGATGTGTAGTGTAGTACTATAGGGATGTGTAGTGTAGTTACAGGGATGTGTGTAGTGTAGTACTATAGGGATGTGTAGTGTAGTACTATAGGATGTGTAGTGTAGTACTATAAGGATGATGTGTGTAGTACTAAGGATGTTGTTAGTGTAGACTATAGGGATGTGTGAGTGTAGTACTATAGGGATATGTGTGTAGTGTAGTACTATAGGGAATGTGTGTAGTGTAGTACTGTAGGGATGTGTGTAGTGTAGTACTATAGGGATGTGTAGTGTAGTACTATAGGAATGTGTAGTGTAGTATTAGGATGTGTAGTGTATACTATAGTGATGTGTTGTAGTGTTATACTATAGGGATGTGTAGTGTAGTACTATAGGATGTGTAGTGTAGTACTATAGTGATGTGTGTAGTGGTACTTGGGATGTAGTGTAGTCTATAGGATGTGTGTAGTGTAGTACTATAGGGATGTGTAGTGTAGTACTATAGGGATGTGTAGGTATGTCTAAGTGATGTGGTGTAGTGTAGTACTATAGGATGTGTGTAGTGTAGTACTATTAGGGATGTGTGTAGTAGGTAGTACTATAAGGGATGTGTAGTGTAGTACTATAGGATGTGTAGTGTAGTAACTTAGGGATGTGTAGTGTAGTGCTATAGGGATGTGTAGTGTAGTACTATAGGATGTGTTAAGTGTAGTGTAGTACTGTAGGTGTGTAGTGTAGTACTATAGGATGTGTAGTCTAGTACTATAGGATGGTATGTAGTATATAGGGATTGAGTTGATAGGGATTTGGTGTAGTACTATAGGGATGTGTAGTGTGTACTATGGGATGTGTAGTGTAGTACTATAGGATGTGTAGTTGTAGTACTATAGGGATGTGTTAGTGTAGTACTATAGGGTGTGTAGTGTAGTACTATAGGTTGTGTAGTGTAGACTATAGGGTGTGTAGTGTAGTACTATAGGATGTGTAGTGTAGTACTATAGGATGTGTAGTGTAGTACTATAGGGATGTGTAGTGTAGTACTATAGGGATGTGTTAGTGTAGTACTATAGGGATGTGTAGTGTAGTACTATAGGATGTGTAGTGTAGTACTATAGGATGTGTGTAGTGTAGTACTATAGGGATGTGTGTAGTGTAGTACTATGATGTGTATGTAGTACTATAAGGTGTGTGTGTAGTACTATAGGGATGTGGAGTGTAGTACTAATAATGTGTAGTGTGTAGTGTAGTACTATAGGGATGTGTGTAGTGTAGTACTATAGGGAGTATTGTTGTGTAGTCTATAGTGAGTTGTGTAGTGTAAGTACTATAGGGGTGGTGGTACTTAGGGTGTGTGTAGTGTAGTAACTATAAGGGAATGTGTGTAGTGTAGTACTATAGGGATGTGTGTAGTGTAGTACTATAGGAGATGTGTAGTGTAGTACTATAGGGATGTGTAGTGTAGTACTATAGGGATGTGTAGTGTAGTACTATAGGGATGTGTGTAGTGTAGATATGGATAGGATGTGTAGTTGTAGTACTATAGGGATGTGTAGTGTGTAACTATGGATGTGTAGTGTAGTACTATAGGGATGTGTTAGTGTAGTACTATAGGATGTGTGTGTGTACTATAGGGATGGTTAGTGGTAGTTACTATAGGGAATGTGTAGTGTAGTACTATAGTGGGATGTGTAGTGTAGTACTATAGGGATGTGTAGTGTAGTTACTATTAGGATGTGTAGTGTAGTACTATAGGGATGTGTAGTGTAGTACTATATAGGGATGTGTGTAGTGTAGTCTATAGGGATGTGGTAGTGTAGTACTATAGTGATGTGTGTAGTGTAGTACTATAAGGGATGTGTGTAGTGTAGTCTATAGGGATGTGTGTAGTGTAGTACTATGGATGTGGTGAGTGTGTTATAGGGATGTGAGTTTACTATAGGATGTTAGTGTAGTACTATTAGGGATGTGTAGTGTAGTACTATAGGATGTGTAGTGTAGTACTATAGGGATGTGTAGTGTAGTACTATAGGGATGGTGTAGTGTAGTACTATAGTGATGTGTGTTGTGTAGTGTAATACTGTAGTGGGGTGATTGCAACTACAGGCACTTTCATGTCCTCGGGTCAATTTGGGGATTTTATCAAAAAAAACAAATACAAATATGTGTATGTTAAGTTCACACTGGAGTCCGCACCTCTCTACTTTTTTAAACACCTCTCTATCAAGTAGTTAGCTTCTTTTCAGATGCATTTAATACCTCAGTTTCACTATTTTGCCCTTGTCCCTGACCCAGACTTTTAAGCTTCTACTATGTTTTTTACAAGAAAACATTAATAATTCACATTATATAATGTTTTGTACTACAGAAAGAGTCAATTAAATAAAATCTATATATATTCATTGTGAGTATTGCCCTTTTATTGTTTTTTACACAAAATATACCTGTCCTTGGGAAATGACAGAAAGTGGTGGAAATGACAGAAATCCATTATCTTATTCATTTTTACTTTACTTATTTTTTTATTTTTACTTTAGGCTTATTTAATCATGTTTTCATCAATGTAATCTTATGGCTGCAGGGGCAGTATTGAGTACCTTGGATGAAAAAGTGCCCATTGTAAACGGCCAGCTCCTCAGTCTCAGTTGCTAATATATGCATAGTATTATTAGTATTGGATAGAAAACACTCTAAAGTTTCTAAAACTGTTTGAATTATGTCTGTGAGATTAACAGAACTCATATGGCAGGCAAAACCTGAGAAGTTCCACTTCCTGTTTGGATTTTTTCTGGGGGTGCCATATTTTCAACCAAGCTCTCATTGAAAATCAGAGAGATATGGATGGGTTTTCACTTCCTACGGCTTCCACTAGATGTCAACAGGCAATAGAACTAAGTCTGATGACTCTAATGTGAAGGGAGGCCGAAGGAGCAAGAAATCACTGCCATGAGGTGCCCACGCATTGAACTGGCGCGTTCACGTGAGAGGGAGCTCCGTTCCATCGGTAAACTGAAGTCAATGTAATTCTCCGGTTGGAACGTTATTCAAGATGTATGTTAACAACATTCTAAAGATTGATTCAGTACATCGTTTGCCATGTTTCTACTGACTGTAACGGAACTTTTGGACATTTCGTCCAGTTATAGTGGTCGCACTTTGAGACTTTGGTTAGGGTGTTTGGTAACAATTCGAAAGTAGCTAATTTGACATAAATAACGGATATTAACGAACAAATCAAGCATTTATTGTGGACCTGGGATTCTAGGACTGCATTCTGATGAATTCATCAAAGGTAAGGAAACATTTATCATGTATTTTCTGGTTTCTGTTGGAGTCCAACATGGTGGCTAATTTGGCTAATCATCTGAGCTCCGTCTCAGATTATTGCATGGTTTATATTTCCGTAAAGTTTTTTTGAAATCTGACACAGCGGTTGCATTAGGAGAGGATA
>NC_036838.1:5787873-5791321 GCF_002910315.2 Salvelinus sp. IW2-2015 | reverse complement strand
ATTAAGGAGAGGTATATCTTATAATTCCATGTGTATATATGTATTATCATCTATATTTATGTTGAGTATTTCTGTTGAAACGATGTGGCTATGCAAAGTCACTTGATGTTTTTGCAACTAGTGAATCTAACACCTCAATGTAAACTCAGATTTTTTTATATAAATATGAACTTAATCAAACAAAACATGCATGTATTGTGTAACATGAAGTCCTATGAGTGTCATCTGATGAAAATAATGAAGGTTAGTGATTCATTTGATCTCTATTCTGGTTTTTGTGAAAGCTATCTTTAGCTGGAAAAATGGCTGTGGTTATTGTGGTTTTGTGGTGACCTAACATAATCGTTTGTAGTGCTTTCGCTGAAAACGCCTATTTGAAATCGGACACTTCGGTGGGATTAACAACAAGATTACCTTTAAAATTATATAACCAGATTGAATGTCTGAGGAATTTTAATTATGATATTTCTGTTTTTTGAATTTGGCGCCCTGCACTTCGACTGGCTGTTGTCATATCGATCCGTTAACGGGACTGCAGCTATAAAAGGTTTTAATCATGTTTTCAATCAATGTAATCTAGAAAATGCTCCAAGGTGTGCACAAGTTGAAAACTAAGTAGTGTTTGTCTTTATTTTTAGAAGATGCCACATAAAACAGCACAGAGGTCACAGACATATAGAAACAACATAAAAAATGATCCTATACGATACCAGGAACATCTGCAAACAGACAGGGAGAGATATTGGAAGAAAAAAGAGAAGGGAGAAGTGACATCTATCTCTGAGCTTACAAACGCCAGAACAAAGAAGCAAGAGATGGCAATGGAAATGTAACCAACAGAATAGAAGACAGACTTTAAGAGAAACAGTGTCAATGGAGACTATCTATCAGGCAACACATCACCTCAGTCACCAGATGACTTGCAGCCAGAACAACGGGGCTAACATACCTGCCCCTAATTTACCTGCCCCTGATGCACACCCTGATACCTCTTCCTCTTCGTCTGCAACAGGAATGAGAAGTCGAATACTTGCTGGAAGGAAAAAGGTTGGAAGAGGTCGGACAAAAGCATACAGAGATCTTAGTATGACAAATGTCAAACTTGATAATGATTTATGGAAAGCTGAGAAATACAAAAAAGGTATGATCGACTGATGAACAAAATGAAGAGACAAGATTTCCCAAAGACAAAGACAAAACAGCAAATGAAGGGAACTCCGAAGACCTTGAGAAGGATTTTATTGTTTCAAAAATGTCATCATTGCAGAGTGAAAACAAAAGTATAAACAAAATGCTCAGTGCCAAGGACAAACAAGTGGCTTCAAAAATGCTCGAGGCAACATCCTGAGAATAGTATGGCCTGGTCAAAGCCACAAACAAATGAGGGCAAATGAAACAGGCCATCAAGTCTTCAATACTCCAGGAAAAATCAGTGTAACAGAATTTAGCACAGCCACAGAAGAGAAATTAAAATGAATCTATAATTCCATGTGTATATATGTATTATCATCTATATTTATGTTGAGTATTTCTGTTGAAACGATGTGGCTATGCAAAGTCACTTGATGTTTTTGCAACTAGTGAATCTAACACCTCAATGTAAACTCAGATTTTTTTATATAAATATGAACTTAATCAAACAAAACATGCATGTATTGTGTAACATGAAGTCCTATGAGTGTCATCTGATGAAAATAATCGAAGGTTAGTGATTCATTTGATCTCTATTCTGGTTTTTGTGAAAGCTATCTTTAGCTGGAAAAATGGCTGTGGTTATTGTGGTTTTGTGGTGACCTAACATAATCGTTTGTAGTGCTTTCGCTGAAAACGCCTATTTGAAATCGGACACTTCGGTGGGATTAACAACAAGATTACCTTTAAAATTATATAAGACAGATTGAATGTCTGAGGAATTTTAATTATGATATTTCTGTTTTTTGAATTTGGCGCCCTGCACTTCGACTGGCTGTTGTCATATCGATCCCGTTAACGGGACTGCAGCTATAAAAGGTTTTAATCATGTTTTCAATCAATGTAATCTAGAAAATGCTCCAAGGTGTGCACAAGTTGAAAACTAAGTAGTGTTTGTCTTTATTTTTAGAAGATGCCACATAAAACAGCACAGAGGTCACAGACATATAGAAACAACATAAAAAATGATCCTATACGATACCAGGAACATCTGCAAACAGACAGGGAGAGATATTGGAAGAAAAAAAGAGAAGGGAGAAGTGACATCTATCTCTGAGCTTACAAAGCCAGAACAAAGAAGCAAGAGATGGCAATGGAAATGTAACCAACAGAATAGAAGACAGACTTTAAAGAGAACAGTTGCAATGGAGACCTATCTATCAGGCAACACATCACCTCAGTCACCAGATGACTTGCAGCCAGAACACGGGGCTAACATACCTGCCCCTAATTTACCTGCCCCTGATGCACACCCTGATACCTCTTCCTCTTCGTCTGCAACAGGAATGAGAAGTCGAATACTTGCTGGAAGGAAAAAGGTTGGAAGAGGTCGGACAAAAGCATACAGAGATCTTAGTATGACAAATGTCAAACTTGATAATGATTTATGGAAAGCTGAGAAATACAAAAAAGGTATGATCGACTGATGAACAAAATGAAGAGACAAGATTTCCCAAAGACAAAGACAAAACAGCAAATGAAGGGAACTCCGAAGACCTTGAGAAGGATTTTATTGTTTCAAAATGTCATCATTGCAGAGTGAAAACAAAAGTATAAACAAAATGCTCAGTGCCAAGGACAAACAAGTGGCTTCAAAAATGCTCAGAGGCAACATCCTGAGATAGTATGGCCTGGTCAAAGCCACAAACAAATGAGGGCAAATGAAAACAGGCCATCAAGTCTTCAATACTCCAGGAAAAATCAGTGTAACAGAATTAGCACAGCCACAGAAGAGAAAATCACTAGATTCTATTAACGTGATGACAACAGCAGAGCAACTACAGGGAAAAAGGACACACTATCGAGGAACAAGATGAAAAAGTAGAAGCGCTTCTTGAATGGCACAATTCAGAACCTTTATCAGAAGTTTAAGAGGGAATATTCAGAAATTCACATTTCCTACTGTGAATTCTGCAAAAGACATCCTTTTTGGGTTGTCAAGGCAACAGTCCAGGATAGGGACACATGTCTCTGCAAAACCCACGGCAACCTACAGTTCATGGCGGACAAACTACAGCATCACAAAGTGATCAGCTGCAGCAACATTGAGAACCTTATTGAGTCTTTGTGCTGTGAGAACCGTATTGAGTCTTTGTGCTGTGAGAACCTTACTGAGTCTTTGTGTTGTGAGAACCTTATTGAGTCTTTGTGTTCTGAGAACCGCATTGAGTCTTTGTGCTGTGAGAACCTTACTGAGTCTTTGTGTTGTGAGAACCTTATTGAGTCTGTGCTGTGAGAACCTTATTGAGTCTTTGTG
>NC_036838.1:5772312-5787339 GCF_002910315.2 Salvelinus sp. IW2-2015 | reverse complement strand
GTCTTTGTGTTGTGAGAACCTTATTGAGTCTGTGTGCTGTGAGAACCTTATTGAGTCTTTGTGCTGTGAGAACCTTATTGAGTCTTTGTGCTCTGAGAACCTAGTTGAGTCTTTGTGCTGTGAGAACCTTAGTGAGTCTGTGTGCTGTGAGAACCTTATTGAGTCTTTGTGCTGTGAGAACCTTATTGAGTCTGTGCTGTGAGAACCTTATTGAGTCTTTGTGCTGTGAGAACCTTATTGAGTCTTTGTGCTGTGAGAACCTTAGTGAGTCTTTGTGCTGTGAGAACCTTTTGAGTCTTTGTGAGAACCTGAAGAAAGAGTGCATGTAAACAGAGTTCTCCCTTTGCCAAGCCAAAGAGCTTAAAACATCTGACTTTGATGCTGGTGAGCAGACATGGTGGTTTGAGCTGGAAAAACAAATCTGAAGAGAGAGAGAAGAAGAACAAAGAGGGAAACATGGAGAAGTTCACTGTAAAAGACAAGGTATGTGGCACACTGCAGATTCTACTGGAGGACTTCTCCAAAAGGATTGAAAGAGAAGTTGGGGAAACACGTGTACAACATTCGACACCAATACTCCCAAACTGAGAGAATTAAGAGAATCTGGGGAAAGAGGAGATGATTGTGCATATTGACTTTGCAGAGAACTACCTGTGTAAATACACCAGTGAAATCCAGACAGTTCACTACGGTGATTCTCACAAGCAGGTGACCCCCCACACCTGTGTTGGATATTACCACAAATGATACAGTTTCACTTTGCTCACTGAGCTCTTCTATGCGGCATGGACCCCTCTGTTATCTGGGCCCATCTCTCAAAAACAGTGGCCTACTTCCTTGAGCTCTGCCCATTGGCTACTGCTGTAGACTTTGTGAGTGATGTGCCTACAACCCAGTATAGGTCTGAAATGTTTAACGATGGTTGTTGTTCAAAATGTTTGCAATAAAATATTGTTTTCATATGTTTTTTTTAAGTTTTTTTTTTTACATAGATGTCATTACCACCCGACCTTGTCATTTCCACCCCACCTTGTCATTTCCACCCCACCTTGTCATTTCCGCACCACACCTTGTATTTCCACCAGCCACCTTGTCATTCACCCACCTTGTCATTTTCACCCAACCTTGTCATTTCCACCCCTTGTCATTTCACGACACTTGTAATTTCCACCACACGTTGTAATTTCCACACACCTTGTAATTTCCACCCCACTTGTCATTTTCCACCACACCTTGTCATTTCCCCCCACCTTGTCATTTCCTGCCACACACTTGTCATTTGTCACCAACCTTGTCATTTCCACCCCACCTTGTCATTTCCACCATCTTGTCATTTTCACCCACCTTGTCATTGTCCCCACACACTTGTCATTTCCACCCACTTGGTCATTTCCCCACACTTGTCATTTCCACCCAACCTTGTAATTTCCCCCACCTTGTATTTCACCCACTTGCATTTCACCCACCTTGTCATTTCCACCACACCTTGTCATTTCCACCCACTTGTCATTTCACCACCTTGTCATTTTCACCACCCACTTGTCATTTCCACCCCACCTTGTCATTTCCACCCACATCCTTGTAATTTCCACCCACACCTTGTATTTCACACACCTTGTTATTTCCACCACCTTGTCATTTCCACCACACCTTGTCATTTCCCCCACACTTTGTCATTTCCCACATTGCTCCTTGTCATTTCCACCACTTGTCATTTCCCCACTTGTCATTTCCACCACCTTGTATTTTCACCACTTGTCATTTCCAACAACTTGTCATTTCACCACACCTTGTTCATTTTCAACACACCTTGTCATTTCACCCACACTTGTCATTTTCCACCAACTATTGTCTTCACACACTTGTCATTTCAACCACTTGTCATTTCACCCTACTTTGGTAATTTACCCACACCTTGTATTTCCCACCAACCTTGTCATCTTCCACCAACTCTTGGTCATGTTCCACCCACTTGTCATTTCCACCACACCTTGTCATTTCCACCCACACTTGTCATTTCCACCCACACTTGTCATTTCCCCACACTTGTAATTCACACAACCTTGTCATTTTCCACCACACCTTGTCATTTCCACCCACCTTGTCATTTCCACCCACCTTGTCATTTTTCATTTCCCCACCTTGTCATTCACCCACACCTTGTATTTTCCACCCACACTTGTCATTTCCACCCACACCTTGTCATTTCCACCACACCTTGTCATTTCCACCACACCTTGTCATTTCCACCACACCTTGTCATTCCCACCCACACCTTGTCATTTCCACCCACACCTTGTCATTTCCACCCACACCTTGTCATTTCCACCCACACCTTGTCATTTCCACCCACACCTTGTCATTTCCACCACACCCTATATTTTGAGGTAAATTAGTATATTATTTATAATTGACATACATGTATTTGTTTAGATATGGAAATCATATGGTTGTTGTCATAATCTCACAAAAAGGTTGGGTGGAAATATGTTATTTTTCTTGATAAATAAATGTTTTCAGCTGTCACCAAGGCAAGTTTATACATTCAGGCGTCATGTTGAATTATTAGTATTAGGAAAAACTTAAAAATCACTTAGAAATAATATTCAATTCAAGTTCATGTACAAATGTATAAGAAATCCGATTTTAGAGGCCAATGACCTACATATATACAAGTGATCTTGACCGCCGACACATGACATTGGGGATATAACACGGTCACACTCATACTGTCATTACGGTAAAGCTGACAGGATGGAGTGCGCTCTCTCAAATGCGCCCAAATGGGGGTAAAACGTTTACTGCCAAACCCAAAACAAGTATCAGGGTTTTCTACCGGCCATGTACAATCAGCTGGAGTATATTGTGATTACAGTTTGGCGGCGTCTTGTCAGATATCCCGCGTAGGATGTTGGTTTCGGGCGTTTTGAAACACAAGGTGTAATGTTTGTACCTTTCTTTATAATAGTGGTGAAATCCACGGAATATTCCACATTGGAACAGCTGACGATAATGCCGCACCGAAAATATGAACGAGATATGAAGAATTACAAGGAGAAATATAATTAAATCAAATGCTTGCTAATTAACAATCAGGTAACGATGTTGGACTATATTTATCAAGTTGTCACTACAGTTTGCATAGGTGATCTGTTTCTGTTTGCGTGCTAGCTAGCTAGCTGGCTTTGCAGTTTTTCCAGGGTCTGCGTTGGGCTTCGCTGTTTGTCTTTTCCCCTAGACTGCCTTGAGCCCCTCCTTGTTTTGTATCTCGCTAGGAGAGAGAGTAATGTTTACATTCTGCACAGGGTCTATAGCGCAAGGATAGAGACCGTTTCCTATCTCCCATTTTACGAACCGGTGTTATGTCTAGTGAAAGACGATTAGAACATCCCAATAAGAATGCATTGGTCTCCTTCCCCCTTTATAGTGATATTTCCGTCTGCAACATTGCAGTGTTTTTCCTCTGCAGTGAAGCAATCGGACAGCCAGGCCTGACGTGCAGATAGATGCTCAGACATAATACATGATGTAATGTCTCTAGGCAAAATATGTATGCTGGATCAATAGACTGCTAAAGACACCATTTCTTTGGTCTAAGACAATTCGCACTTTCTGTCTCTCCCGTTACAGGCCCACTTCATTTTATTCCACAGATAACGATCCTGTGCAAGGACTTCTATCGTGAGTACCTTTACATGCATAGTAATAATTCGATAAAGTGATTATGGCAGTACGGAGATTATATAATAGTCATGTAAACACCATACTATGTTTATCTTAATCCGCATAAGGGCAAAATCGAAGTAAACATACCTCGATTAAAACACCAGATTTTCTAAGAAATCTTTCGAATTATAAGGACACGTAAACACCCTAAACTGTGATCAAGCGGTGTTTGATCTGCGCATGTGCTAGAACCGAGCAAGCCTTTCAAAAGCAGGTGTTCCCAAACTTTTTCACTCGGGGGCCCCCCATCCAGCTCTGGGGAACATCCCCCCCCCTGCGCACACGTCACGTCTATTTTTATGGGCACAAGCATTGTTCATGACACAAACTGTTCACATCCATCATGTTGGAGGGAATTTTGCAGGTTTAAAGTGTATTTCATGCAATTCGACACATTTTTGTTCATGGGGTGAAAATTACATTTTGCAGTTTTAAAGCAAAATGAATGGTGGAAAAACGATTGGAACCATTTCCCTGTTTGACCGCTAGGTTTTATGGGTATTATGACACCTCCACTGTGGGGATTTCTTTAGTGCGAGTGAAGTGAGTTCGGAAAGAACTGAATGTATGCGTTAGAGGTAGTTTTCCACAAACTAACTTAATTTGTCCGAATTCAGAATCAAATATGTTTCCCAAAATAACATGGTCGCTGTGGGTAGAAAGTTGATTTTGATTGGTGATTTTTCTGCATTTATCAGAGTGTCATCAGGTAGCCTGATTTCAGATGTCTCCATGTAAACATCATTATTAGGGAAATTGCAAAGCATGTAAACGTTTTAATTGAATTATTATATTAAATCTGACTTTCTACAAATATCTCATTATTATGTACATGTAACCATACTCAAGACTTTTAAACACTTTTTTTTTTTTACATACCCGCATTCATAACAAGTCGTGTTATAACAAATCAAGGCCCGTTCCTGACAATTAGGCCCTAATTTGGCCCTCCATAGTTGCATGTGTTACCTAATTGGCTAAGAGGCCAGAGTCCTCTGTGGGGCCAGAGTCCTGTTTGGGGTCACATATATAGATTACTGTATGCTATCACTTGCGAGGAAACAACAGACTAGGCTACACAGTGCTATCTGCTGGATAGGATAAACAGGGTTTAGTGTTGTCTCAGACTGGTCTTATAATAGACGTAACATAGTTCATGTAAATCCGGGACTCTCAAATTAGTATGATATGTTACGTTTTGGTATGATTATATAAGGTTACTTTTAAGGCAAACGTAAAAGAAGGCTGACGTGTAACGCAAACGTCTAGCAACCCAAAGGTTGCATGTTCGAATCTCATCACGGACAACTTGATCATTTAAGCTAATTAGCAACTACTTACTACTTTTTTTTCTCTTGCAACTTTGCAACTACTTATGTTAGTTAACTGTTCCCCTAACCTTAACCCTTTTATTTACCCCTTTACTAACCCTAAACTTAACCCCTAACCCCTAGTGCTAGCTAACGTTAGCCACCTAGCTAACGTTAGCCACCTAGCTAACGTTAGCCACATATTATACGTTTTTGCAAATTCGTTCCTATATATATAAAAATATACTTTTTACTAGGCCTAGGCTACATGTGAAGTCATTTTGGTTATGAGGTCATAAACCAGCATACTGTCTCAGTTGTGCTGCATGGCATGAAAAAATATATGTCGGGGAAAAAAATACATTGTGTATGAATGTTACTGTATGTGACTTCTTGTAGTCAGTGTTACAGGACAAGTAGAGTCAAATTTAAAATCAAATGTTATTTGTCACGTGCTTTTGTAAACAACAGGTGTTGACTAACAGTGAAATGCTTACTGATGGCTCCTTCCTTTTTCCAAGGCTGTCTGGTTCAGAGGAAAGGATGTAACTGGCTGAGATCCCATAGAGAGAGTTACTAGTAGAGGGGCAATCTGAAATTCGAACAACAAACCGGGACACCTCGTCTCTTGTTTTACAGTTGAGGGATGAGACTGGAGAAATTTAACTACTCTCATATTTCTAGACAGAGCTATAGAGCCAAGCACTGAACATCCATATCACATATTTTAAAGTAAAAAAAAACAAAACATGATGTATTAATCCTGGATTTCCCCTTTAACAAATGTGGTGAATGTTGTCATCTGTCAGTGGAATTGTTGTCTGAAGCAGAATGTATGTGTACTTACCCCCCCCCATATGGTTTAGGTTCCATCTGCCTTGTTGTGACTAGTTTACACGTGAGACTATAAAATGTGGGACATAAAACAGCAGGCAGAGCAGCCAGCAGTTGGCGGCAATTGCCAGTTTTTAATCTTTGTTTGGCTTCTGTCTGGGCAAAGGTGATAGACTTATAGTGATGCAGCTCTGTCTAAGCTACAGATTGTTACACCAGATCTTGGGATTTAACCAAAGATTTTTTTGGTATCCATTAATGGGAGTTACAGGATAGGTACTTTTTGGTGTAAAATGTTTGACCAACCTTAGCTTGGCGTCAGCGATACTATCGTCGTCCTCGATTCGTGGAAACAGGAGTCTCATAAAATGTCTGTATCCAGGTTTGAATTTTAAAAAATATATAATTTTTTTCTCCATGAAGTAATCCAACAATGTGTACGCTGCCATCTTGTCTATTTCAAGTCGTCTCAAGTCTAGATCTATCTGTGATTGATTAGTTATGTGCAGCATCATAGCCTGATGTTACTAACTAGCAGGTTGTGCAAACATGACTAACTAGCAGGGTGTGCTAACATTTAAAAATATATATATTATTTAACCTTTAACTAGGCAAGTCAGTTAAGAACAAATTCTTATTTACATTGACGGCCTACCGGGGAACAGTGGGTTAACTGCCTTGTTCAGGGGCAGAAAGACAGATGTTTACCTTGTGAGCTCGGGGATTCGATCCAGCAACCTTTCGGTTACTGGCCCAACGCTCATGACTAACCTAGCAGGGTGTGCTAACATGACTAACCTAGCAGGGTGCGCTAACATGACTAACCTAGCAGGGTGCGCTAACATGACTAACCTAGCAGGGTGCGCTAACATGACTAACCTAGCAGGGTGCGCTAATATGACTAACCTAGCAGGCTGCGCTAACATGACTAACCTAGCAGGCTGCGCTAACATGACTAACCTAGCAGGCTGCGCTAACATGACTTAACCTAGCAGGCTGCGCTAACATGACTAACCTAGCAGGCTGCGCTAACATGACTAACCTAGCAGGCTGCCGCTAACATGACTAACTAGCAGGCTGCGCTAACATGACTAACCTAGCAGGCTGCGCTAACATGACAAACCTAGCAGGCTGCGCTAACATGACTAACCTAGCAGGCTGCGCTAACATGACTAACCTAGCAGGCTGCGCTAACATGACTAACCTAGCAGGCTGTGCTAACATGACTAACCTAGCAGGCTGTGCTAACATGACTAACCTAGCAGGCTGTGCCAACATGACTAACCTAGCGGGGGGGGGGGGGCTATATTGGTCTGATTATTAAATACCCACTGCACTACTTTAAAAGAAATATATAGATGTTTATATTCAGATTTTTCAGACTTCCTGCGGCTATGGTTACATGCTACCTCAACACTATTGAGTGGTATTCATTAGGCACCAGACGGAATTAAACTGACCAGGTGGTTTGAGTTAGATAGATAGATAAATAAAGGATATCTATCTATCTATCTATCTACACTGAAATAAAAATATAAATGCAACATGTAAAGTGTTGAAATGAGCTGAAATAAAAGTTCCAATACATTTTCCAAATGTACAAAAAGCTTATTTCTCTCAAATGTTTGTGCACAAATTTGTTTACATCCCTGTTAGTGAGCATTTCTCCTTTGCTAAAATAATCCGTCCACCTGACAGGTGTGGCGTAACAAGAATCAGATTAAACAGTGTGATCATTACACAGGTGCACCTTGTGCTGGGGACATATGGCCACTCTAAAATGTGCAGTTTTGTCACACAACACAATGCCACAGATGTCTCAAGTTTTGAGCGTGAGTGAAATTGGCATGCTTGACTGCAGGAATGTCCACCAGAACTGTTGCCAGATAATTTAATGGTAATTTCTCTACCATAACCTGCCTTCAACATCGTTTTAGAGAATTTGGCAGTACGTCCAACCTGCTTCACAACCGCAGATCATGTGTATGGCGTCATGTGGGCGAGCGGTTTGCTGATGTCAATATTGTGTACAGAGTGCCCCATGGTGGCGGTGGGGTTATGGGTATGGGAAGGCATAAACTACAATGAACACTTGCATTTCATTGATGGCAATGTGAATGCACAAAAATACCGTGACTCAATCCTGAGGCCCATTTTTATTTTTAAGGTACCTGTGACCAACATATGCATATCTGTATTCCCAGTCATGTTAAATCCAAAGATTAGGGCCTCATGAATTTATTTCAATTGACTGATTTCCTCATATGAACTGTAACTCAGTAAAATCAATGAAATTGTTGCCTGTTGCGTTTATATTTTTGTTAACTATACTTTCAAATCACTAAAACCAGATAGAAACTGTGGAGAAATGAGAATCAACCTACATTTAGTGTTTTTCTTGTCCGGACCGAGTGGCGCTGTGCTAGAGGCGTCACTACAGACCCGGGTTCGATCCCGGGCTGTATCACAACCAGCCGTGATCGGGAGTCCCATAGGGCGGTGCACAATTGGCCCAGCGTCGTCCGGGTTAGGGGAGGGTTCGGACGTCATTGTAAATAAGAATTTGGTCTTCACTGACTTATAATCACCAAAATGAAAGCTAGACAGTCAGGGAGCATCGTAAATTCCCAAAACAATGGATAGAGGACAATTTTATTTTTCAAATTTTGACAGGAAGGAAATATAACCGATTTTAAGTGCAGTCCTCTAGACTGAATGCGCCCAACGGGGCAAAATGAGTTTGACAACGCTGGTTCTAGTCCTTCTTTACAAGCTGTGCTTGGTTGAGTTGCTTAATCTGTTCAGCATCAAAACTGTATCTGTGTCGGGCCTGTATGGTTTCTTGATTTTATTGTATTTGTAATTAAGGATTCATAACGTCACAGGATGCATGTAGCTATAAAGAGTAATTGGTTCCGGGCACGCCTGCCGTTTTGTGATTGGTGTTTTTAACACTAGCGCAGGAGAGAGGTGTGGCTTCATCAAAACAAGTTCCTACAACCGTTCTTATTATCCCTCCGTGACAACACGCGAATGTTACCGCTTACATTTATCGGAATTAATAATTCTAAACTAAGTTTTATTCTAGTTTTTATATAAAAAAAGAATATGTTTATAGCTTTTATTTCTTTAGAATGATGGATGGACTATGCAATAACGTTAGCTATCAAATAGGCTATCTACTAGCGTAACAACACAGTCGGCGAACGTTAACCAGGCGGTAGCTAGCTAAGCTAACGATATCTATCTGCTTTGTCGTCGCAACTGGAACTTCAGACACCAAGGGCACCTGTCAAACTTGAAAACGACTGCATTTGCACTCCACACCTCATAGCTAACATAACCTCAGGCCGTGCATCCTTCGTCTTCTGAGTTGAGACTAAAGCAAGTAAGCTAAAGATGGCTAGTTAGTTCTGCATGCTCAGTTAGCTATAAGGAAAACATGATTAGCTAGTTAACGTTAACTGTAGCTAACGTTACTACAGTTACTAAGCTCGCTAATCATGTGTTCCTTTTTTTTGCATTTAGTTATTGTTGATAGCTAGCATATTTGCCAAGTATGATTGAAAAGCTTGAGATTCATTTGTGTATGTGTTGCACACTGCAAAAATGTGGTTGACAGTGGATGGCTACCTCCTTGGCTTATAACGGCTAGCTAGCTCCTGTGTCCATTGCAAGCAGTGCCTTTGTGCTTTTTGGGGCTAAATGCGTTAGCATCATGGAATCTCAGCCATGCAACTGTAAATGAAAATAGAAGTGTAACGTTGCATGCCTGTCTCATTAAAACGTGAAACGAATATGTTATTGCTACTTATTTAGCAAGCTAACTCCTCGTCCTTTGTTGTTGCTTTGTTTCTCTGAGCACATGGCTTCCTTGTTTTTGTTCAGTAAGATAACAGCGCCCCCTACTTACAAACTGGTGATGTCAAATAGTCCAACATTTCTTTGCTGCGTTTTATACCGGCAACCCAATTATTTTTTTGTTACTAATTGGTCTTTTGACCAATCATATCAGCTCTGAAAAATATCTGATGTAGAAAAAATCTGTCTTGGTCAAAGGACCAATTAGTGGAAAAATATCAGAATTGGGTTGCCTTGTGTCATTTTACTTTATTTAACTAGGCAATTCAGTTAAGAACAAATTCTTATTTACATGACGATAAATGCATTGCATTGCACATCTCGCTAGATAGCTATACATTATATATTAGCGATTATTTTATCCAGAGCGACTAGTACAGAAGTATTTTTCAGTCTGATAGAAAGTTCATTAATTTAAAGGCCTAGTGCAGGTCAAAATCATTTTTCCCTGTGTTTATTCATATTGTACGCAAGATGACTGAAACTTAACACTGTAAAAGTGTGACAAGTGTTATATTCAGATAGTTGCAGGTTTGGATGGTTGTAATTTCTGCTTCCACTGGTGATACCATGCGGTAAATTAGTTAATAGACCCAATAAGACAGAAGTTCCAAACCTCTCCTGCCAATAATCACTAGTTTTCAGTTTCCCCATCGCCACTCAGACACTCCCAGACAGTCCGAGCAAAATTCTTGTTGAGTGCTTAAACAATTTTTGCCATTTTTTTTTTATGGAAATGTAACACTGCTCAAAAAAATAAAGGAACACTTAAACAACACAATGTAACTCCAAGTCAATCAAACTTCTGTGAAATCAAACTGCCACTTAGGAAGCAGACACTGATTGAAAAATAATTCCACATGCTGTTGTGCAAAATGGAATAGACAAAAGTGGAAATTATAGGCAATTTTAGCAAGACACCCCAATAAAGGAGTGGTTCGCAGGTGGTGACCCACAGACCACTTCTCAGTTCCTATGCTTCCTGGCTGATTTTTTGGTCACTTTTGAATGCTGGCGGTGCCCTCACTCTAGGTGGTAGCATGAAGACGAGTCTAAACCCACACAAGTGAACTCAGGTAGTGCAGCTCATCCAGGATGGCACATCAATGCGAGCTGTGGCAAGAAGATTGCTGTGTCTGTCAGCGTAGTGTCCAGAAGCATGGAGGCGCTACCAGGAGACAGGCAAGTACATCAGGAGACGTGGAGGAGGCCGTAGGAAGGGGCTAACAACCCAGCAAGCAAGGACCGCTACCTCCGCCTTTGTGCAAGGAGGAGCACTGCCAGAGCCCTGCAAAATGACCTCCAGCAGGCCACAAATGTGCAAAAAGTTTTTCCAGCAGTAGACTATGATCAATAATGTCAAAAGCTGCACTGAAGTCTAACAAGACAGCCCCCACAATCATTTTATCATCAATTTCTCTCAGCCAATCATCAGTCGTTTGTGTAAGTGCTGTGCTTGTTGAATGTCCTTCCCTATAAGCATGCTGAAATTCTGTTGTCATTTTTGTTTACTGTGAAATAGCAGTGTATCTGGTCAAACACAATTTTTTCCCCAGAAGTTTACTACGGGTTGGTAACAGGCTGATTGGTCGGCTATTTGAGCCAGTAAAGGGGGCTCTACTATTCTTAGGTAGCAGAATGACTTTAGCTTCCCTCCAGGCCCAAGGGTACTCGCTGTCTAGTAGGCTTAAATTGAAGATGTGGCAAATAGGAGAGGCAATATCGTCTGCTATTATCCTCAGTAATATTCCATCTAGATTGTCAGACCCGTCTGTCTTGTCATTGTTGATAGACAACAATAACTTTTGACCAGGGGCCTGTAGGGTAGTGTACTTTTATAGGGAGAATGGTGCTAGTGCTTGTGTTTAGGTAGTTAATGGTGTTTTATTTTCAGGGTAAAGACAGAGGTTAGAAGCCACAAGTGCCTCCAGCACCCCTGGTCTCCTTTTCGTCGGTCCCCACGACGTCACCAATGCGACCATGGGAAATAGCAGTGAATAGGCGGCCACCGACAGCCCCCTTGAACCAGAGGAGGTTCCTAGGAGAGTCCTGCAACACCCCAGTGCACCTCAGGAGAAGGTGAATAGTCTCTTAGTGCTTGGATGTGTTCCAAATGGCACCCCTTAACCTATACAGTACACTACCCTATATGCCTTGGTCAAAAGTAGTGCACTATAAAGGGAATGGGTTGCCATTTGGGAAGCAGAGCCTTTTTTTGTTTAATCAACTGTGATCGTGCGATGACGGGCCATCCATCCTGAGGATTCCTGTATCGTGTGTTCTGTTCTACTACATACGGTTTTGGAATCATTTGTGCTGTATCCAAGGACCAAATGCCCAGACAGCACTTATTTGAATGTATTTGATACACTATTTCCCCAGTTTACATGAACTGAAGAATAGCAGAATAAAATGTAAAAAAATAAATAATAGTGTTTGTATCAAAAAAATAATAACAATTGTCTTAAGTACAGTTGAAGGCGGGAGGTTTACAGACACTTAGGTTGGAGTCATTAAATCTTGTTTTTCAACCACTCCACACATTTCTTGTTAACAAACTATCGTTTTGGCAAGTCGGTTAGGACATCTACTTTGTGCATGACACAAGTATTTTTTTCCAACAATTGTTTACAGACAGATTATTTAACTTTATAATTAATTGTATCACAATTCCAGTGGGTCAGAGGTTTACATACACTCAGTTGACTGTGCCTTTAAACAGCTTGGAAAATTCCAGAAAATTATGTTATGGCTTTAGAAGCTTCTGATAGGCTAATTGACATCGTTTGAGTCAGAGGTGTACCTGTGGATGTATTTCAAGGCCTACCTTCAAACTCAGTGCCTCTTTGCTTGACATCATGGGAAAATCAAAAGAAATCAGCCAAGACCTCAGAAAACAAACTGTAGACCTCCACAAGTCTGGTTCATCCTTGGGAGACATTTCCAAACACCTGAAGGTACCACGTTCATCTGTACAAACAATAGTACGCAAGTATAAACACCATGGGACCACGCAGCCGTCATACCGCTCAGGAAGGAGACGCGTTCTGTCTCCTAGAGATGAACATACTTTGGTGCGGAAAGTGCAATTCAATCCCTAAACAGCAAAGGACCTTGTGAAGATGCTGGAGGAAACGGGTACAAAAGTATCTATAGCCACAGTAAAACGAGTCCTATATCGACATAACCTGAAAGGCCACTCAGCAAGGAAGAAGCCATTGCTCCAAAACCGCCATAAAAAGCCAGACTACGGTTTGCAACTGCACATGGTGACAAAGATTGTACTTTTTGGAGAAATGTCCTCTGGTCTGAAGAAACAAAAATAGAACTGTTTGGCCATCGTTATGTTAGGAGGAAAAGGGGGGGGCTTGCAGGCCGAAGAACACCACCACAGGGGTGGCAGCATCATGTTGTGGGGGTGCTCGTGCTGCTAAGGAGGGACTGGTGCACTTCAACAAGAAGTAGATGGCACATCAGGAAGGATAAATTGTGCATATATTGAAGCAACATCTCAAGACATCAGGTCAGTGAAGTTAAAACAGCTTGGTCCGCAACTGGGTCTTTCCAAATTGCCAATGACTCAAGCATACTTCCAAAGTTGATGGCAAAAATGGCTTAAGGACAACAAAGCAAGGTATTGGAGTTGGCCATCACAAAGCCCTGACCTCATCTATGAAAATTTTGTGGGCAGAATGGAAAAGCATTTGTGAGCAAGGAGGCCTTACAAGCCTGATCAGTTACATCCAGCTAGTCAGGAGGATGGGCCAAAATTCACCCAACTTATTGTGGGAAGCTTGTGGAAGGCTACCCAAAACATTTGACCCAAGTTCAACAATTTAAAGGCAATGCTACCAAATACCAATTGAGTGTATGTAAACATCTGACCCACTGGGAATGTGATGAAAGAAAAGAAGCTGAAATAAATAATTCTCTCTACTATTTTTCCAACATTTCACATTCTTAAAATAAAGTGGTGATCCTAACTGACCTAAGACAGGGAACTTTTACTCGGATTAAATGTCAGGAATTGTTGAAAAACTGAGTTTAAATATATTTGGCTCATGTGTATGTAAACGTCCGACTTCAACTGTATATCCTAACCTGATCAGGTCAATGGTCCATGTATGGTATCCTTGATCTTTCATGTATATGCTTACTTAAGGTTCCAGGCCCCAAAAATACAAAAAGGCGACCACCATGTCTTTTGGATTCTAGCTGTTGTTTTGGGACCTTTTTTCCCACTAAACTTCTCTAACTTGTAATGTTCATAACATTTTTTATGTAATAAAACGACAACATTACTTTAAAGGCAATCTAAGTATACCCTAAACAGAATTTCATACACTTTTTTTAAAAATTTAATTTAATTTTTAATACATGGTATGCCTGATGTTTCATGATGTGCTACCGTGATGTTCCTGCAGCCCGCCAGTGAGACGACAGTGGGGGAGTCGAGACCGACCGGTTGTACTGCACAACGCCTTGCTCCAGGACTTCCACCACCCTCTCTTCTCCCAGCAACATCAGCAGGTTCTTTTAGATGAGTCCAGACAATACAGCCAAGCCAGTGCACCGCCACGCATGCTTCACCCTGCCGCACACCCACCTCAGCATCAACAGACCCCCATCATGGTGGAGCTACACGATCAGGTACGTAGGTACACACCGCTGTAGTAATGGGGACAGAAGATTAAAAGGTGATGTCCAGATGGGCCCTGGTCCACTTTCATTACTATCACAGTGTATGTTGTTGTCTAGCTAATTGGAATTCACGCTGGTTTAAGATCGGGGACGGATGTGGGTTATTTATGCCGTTCGTTAGGCTCTATGTGAGCTGTGGAGAAAGAGCCTATGTGAATATGATACGCAGGACAGTCTTCAAAATTACACCTATGAAGTTGTTTGAAAAATTGTCTGAATTACTGTTTTCTCTCTTGTACCAAGATGCACCAGGAATCCGTTCCAATCTCTTACACTGTTACCACGGTGACGACGCACGGTTTCCCCATCCACACCGGGCAACCTCTCCCAGGGTGCAACAGTCAGCAGCTCCCAGCATGCTCGGTAATGTTCAGCGGACAGCTCTCTCTGCTCTGCTGCCTTCCTCCTCCTGTGAGTTTGAAAAGGAAGAGCTGGAATGTCAGTGACGTCCATGTCAGCAACGCACCATACCCACTGTTAATACACCGCTTCCTAAGCACCATACCCACTGTTAATACACCGCTTCCTACGCACCGTACCCACTGTTAATACACCGCTTCCTACGCACCGTACCCACTGTTAATACACCGCTTCC
>NC_036838.1:5771266-5772300 GCF_002910315.2 Salvelinus sp. IW2-2015 | reverse complement strand
CCACTGTTAATACAACGCTTCCTACGCACCGTACCCACTGTTAATACACCGCTTCCTACGCACCGTACCCACTGTTAATACGCCGCTTCCTACGCACCGTACCCACTGTTAACACACCATACCGTTACCAACAACACACCATTACCAACAACACAGCATACCGCTGTTAACACACCGCTGTTAACAGACCATACCACTTCAGTCGTGTTCACTGTCGATGTAGCACCCCTACCAACACTGCTTCTTTCTTATGCTGTTTAGCAGCACAATCTTTGCAAATACCTTTGACATCATTGCATCTGAGCTGTGGACATATTCACTCCTGCCCAGGTGTTTGTGTAGAGTAAGGATTGGCCATATTTGGCTGGTAAATACTCATAGAACCGACAAGGTAAACACCTGTCGTTCTGCCCCTGAACAAGGCAGTTAACCCACTGTTCCTTGGTAGGCCGTCATTGTAAATAAGAATTTGTTCTCAACTGACTTGCCTAGTTAAATAAAGGTTAAAAAAWATATAATAAAAGATTCGTAGACTGCTTATAATCCATAGATGATTATTTTCTTACTGCTTTGATTTTATGTAGAAGTGGTTTCTTGAGGACAGCCCTGCCAGTCTAGTTCTGTATGGTTAAACACCGTTTATTATTAAATTTTTCTGTGTGTTCTGTCTGTTTTTTTCTCCTCTCTTTTTCTAGCTCATCCAAGCCTGTACAATGCAGCATTTGCCAGTGTCTTACCAAGCTTTCCCACCCCTGATCTCCAGCGAACATTTTATATTGCACCCCAACCCTCCGGGGCCGCCCCCCCACCACCAGCCTCCTCACCTTACTCGTCTCAGCCAGTTTCTCCCTCTCCAGAGGCAGCACCCACGCATGGTGAGTACCCCCTACATGGTGCACTACTTTTGACCAGGGCCCTATTCCCTATATAGTGCACTATTTTAGACCAGGGCCCTATTCCCTACATAGTGCACTACTTTAGACCAGAGCCCTATTCCCTATATAGTGCACTACTTTAGACCAGGGCCCTATTCC
>NC_036838.1:5728446-5771241 GCF_002910315.2 Salvelinus sp. IW2-2015 | reverse complement strand
CCTCTATTCGCCTATATATTGCACTTACTTTATGACCAGGGCCCTTATTCCCTACATACGTGCACTACTTTTGACCAGGGCCCTATTCCCTATATAGTGCACATTTACCAGAGGCCCTATTCCTATATAGTCACTACTTTAAGACCAGAGCCCATTCCCTATATAGTGCACTACTTTAGACCAGGGCCCTATTCCCTATATATGCACACTTTACTTATTGACCAGGGCCTATTCGCCTACATAGGGCACTACTTTAGACCAAGCCCTATTCCATAATAGTGCACTACTTTAGACCAGGCCTATTCCTATATAGTGCACTACTTTAGACCAGAGCCCTATTCCCTATATAGTGCACTACTTTAGACAGGCCCTATTCCCTATATAGTGCACTACTTAGACCAGAGCCCTATTTCCCTATATAGTGCACTACTTTAGACCAGAGCCCTATTCCCTATATAGTGCACTACTTTAGACCAGAGCCCTATTCCTATATAGTGCACTACTTTAGACCAGAGCCCTATTCCTATATAGTGCACTACTTTAGACCAGGGCCCTATTCCCTATATAGTGCACTACTTTAGACCAGAGCCCTATTCCCTATATAGTGCTACTACGTTTTGACCAGGGGGCTATGGGTTATCAATTATTACACTTTTATAGCGCTATTCATTACATTGAAAAAATCTCAAAGCGCTTTAAAGTAACAAAACAAT
Source organism: Salvelinus sp. IW2-2015 (assembly GCF_002910315.2). Taxonomy (NCBI): domain Eukaryota; kingdom Metazoa; phylum Chordata; class Actinopteri; order Salmoniformes; family Salmonidae; genus Salvelinus; species Salvelinus sp. IW2-2015. Next base: position 5,770,528 of record NC_036838.1, on the reverse strand, counting down.
ACAGATAAACCCACATGATAGACAGTCGTGAGAAGTTAATGCTTGAAGTCTAAGGGAGGTGCCTCGCAGGAGAGAGAAGTCTGGGGCAGGAAGGCAGCACGGTCTCTTCAAGGTGTCTCGTTTTCTCTGGCTTTTCCATAGTAGGTGCTCAGCCACTGCAGATATGCATCTGTTGGTCACAGATACCTTAAAAGAAAAGGTAGGGTGTGATCAGAAAACCATCAGTATCCGGTGGGGACCACCGTTTGCCTCATGCAGCGCGACACATCTCCTTCACATAGAGTTGATCAGACTGTTGATTGTGACCTGTGGAATGTTGTTCACTCTTCAATTGCTATGCAAAGTTGCTGGATATTGGCGGGAACTGGAACACGCTGTCGTGCACGTCGATCCAGAGCATCCCAAACATGCTCAATGGGTGACACGTTGAGTATTCAGGCCGTGGAAGAACTGGGACTTTTCAGCTTCCAGGAATTGTGACATGGGGCCGTGCATTATCATGCTGAACATGAGGTGATGGCGGTGGATGAATGGCTCGATAATGGGCCTCAGCATCTCGTCACGGTATCTCTGTGCATTTCAAATTGCCATCGATAAAATGCAGTTGTGTTTGTTGTCCGTAGCTTATACCTGCCCATACATAACCTCACGCCACCATAAGGCACTCTGTTCACAACGTTGACATCAGCAAACCGCTCGCCCACGCAACGGCATACAGTCTGCCATCTGCTGGTGCAGTTGAAACCCGAGATTAATCCGTGAAGCGCTCACTTCTCCAGCGTGCCAGTGCAATCGAAGGTGAGCATTTGCCCAACGAAGTCGGTTACAACGTCGAACTGCAGTCAGGTCAAGACCCTGGTGAGGACGACTAACACACAGATGAGCATCCTGAGACGGTTCTGACAGTTTGTGAAAAAATTCTTCAGATTTGCAAACCCACAGTCTCATCAGCTCGTCTCAGACGAACCCGCAGGTGAAGAAGCGGATATGGAGGTCCTGGGCTGGTGTGGTTACACGTGGTCTGCGGCTGTGAGGCCGGTTGGATGTACTGCAACTCTCTAAAACGATGTCGAAGGCTGCATATGGTAGAGACATTAACTTTAAATTCTCTGGCAACAGCTCTGGTGGACATTACTGCAGTCAGCATGCCAATTGCACGCTCCTTCACTTGAGACTCTGTGACATTGTGTTGTGACAAAACTGCACATTAAGTGGCCTTTTATTGTCCCCAACACAAGGTGCACCTGTTAATGATCATGCTGTTTAATCAGCTTCTTGATATGCCACACCTGTCAGGTGGATGATTATCTTGGCAAAGGAGAAAAGCACTGAACAGGGTTGTAAACACATTTGTGCACAAAATGTAAGATAAATATGCTTTTGTGCGTATAGAACATTTCTGGGATTTTTTATTTCATCCCATGAAACATGAGACCAACACTTGCGTTGACAGAATGGAGGTGAGGATGGACTCAAGGGTTGATGTGTTAAAAAACAGATCAGGATTTGACTGGGGATGATTTTTATTTTTTTGTCACCATTGGCCTCATGGTGAAATTCTGAGCGGTTTCCTTCCTCTTCGGCAACTGAGTTAGGAGGACACCTGTGTCTTTGTAGTGACTTGGTAGGCAGACCATTCCATAAAAATTGAGGCTCTATAGGAAAAAGCCCTGCCTCCAGCTGTTTGCAAGAAATTCTAGGGACAGTAAGGAGGCCTGCGTCTTGTGACCGTAGCGTACGTGTAGGTATGTACGGCAGGACAAATCGTAAAGTTAGGTAGGAGCAAGCCCATAATGCTTAGGATTTATATAGTGTATGAACCAAATGCTTCTATTGCTTTCAGTGGTACTTTCTGTATAGTAGTTGATCCTCATGAATTTAAAAGGAATGATTAGAATGTATGAAACCTGACTGTTTTAGTTCACTCACACTCATTCCTCTCCCCTCGGCCAGCCTCTCCAGAGGGTAGAGAATGAAGTGGACCTCAGGGGGACCAGCATCCATTAGGAACGTTCTCTACCCGCCTCGAGTCACCACCACCATCAGCGATGCCTCCCTCGGTCCCCTCCAGTACCTCCCTCAGGAGCCTCTGCACCAGGAGATTCCTTCTCAGTGGTAAGACTTTACCCCTCACATCTGCACTTCTCAGTGGTAAGACTTTACCTCACATCTGCACTTCTCAGTGGTAAGACTTAACCTCACACCTGCCCTTCTCAGTGGTAAACTTTACCTCACACCTGCCCTTCCCAGTGGTAAGCTTTACCTCACACCTGCCCTTCCCAGTGGTAAGGCTTTACCTCACACCTGCCTTCTCAGTGGTAAGACTTCACATCATATAGAGCTAGCTAGCTGAACCAGTATCTGATTGAAACTCACCAGCAACTATCTGTCATTTCTCCTGTTTGTTCTATTCAGAGTAAAAATCACGGACACTAGAGAAGCTTAACCAAGTTGAATTCTTCCCGACGGGGTCGATACAGCTGTTATTCAGAACAAACATGGCTTCCCCGTGGTAGTATTCATACCCCACTTTGGGTGGAGTCTCCCTTATCGCTAACATTGCATCGTTCTTGCTAAGCAAGGAACTAAGATGATTGAACCATTCAATGGTTTCCCCCTATCCCTGACTCAGCCCTACCAAACTTCATTATGGCACCCTTCATGTCTCTTATGTGACTAATGTTCCTATACTTCTGAGTATAACGATGTTTCCAAGTTTAACCCCGAATCCAACACTCCCGTTATGGCCGGTATGTGTATTCCAAATAAAAGTTACATGCAACCAAAAATCGTTCAGACCTACAATGTATTGTACTGCTGTAGACCTCTACCTGTGCATAGCAGTAAGGTTATTGCTATCCGGGACCTTGGACGTGAGTGATTTTTTTTTATTTTTATACTGAACAATAAAATATAAACGCACATGTAAACTGTTGGTCCCGTTCTTTCATGAGCTGAAATTAAACATCCCGGAAATGTTCCATACGACAAAAAGCTTATCTCAAATTTTGTGCACAAATTTGTTTATAATCCCTTTTTTTTGTGAGCGTTTCTTCATTGCCGAGATAATCCATAATCAAAGTATAAACACAATTTAAATATGTTATTATTTCATAGTAATTTCCAGGTCTGTTTGAGTCTACCGAAATATGGACCTGACCGAGACAATGGGATAGTTTAAATGTTTTTGCAAATAGAAAGGCTCAGTCATTGTAATATAATTTCATGTTGTTTTTAAAAAATCGAAACCGTAACTACATTTTTTAAAAATCGAATCCGAAACTAAAACCGACTTCAAAAAGCACTGATCACTCATCATCAATAGATGTAACCCCTTATCTTTCATCAGTGAGAAATAATCGTTCAAATTAAGCAGTTTTGCACAGATCCATGTGCCTCCAGCGAAGACCTACTCTTCCTCTCCAGTTAGCTTACCACAGGTGTTGGGAGAACGCTAGATGGCTGATTAGCACAGGTGTTGGGAGCACGCTAGGTGGCTAATTAGCACAGGTGTTGGAGACGCTAGTGGCTATTAGAGGTGTGGGAGCACGCTAGGGCTAATAGCCAGGTGTTGGAGCAGCTAGGGGCTGATAGCACAGGTGTTGGAGCCGCTAGGTGCTATTAGCACAGGTGTTGGGAGCACGCTAGGTGGCTAATTAGCACAGGGTGTTGGGAGCACGTAGGTGGCTAATTAGCACAGGTGTGGGAACGCTAGGTGGCCTAATTAGCACAGGTGTTGGGAGCACGCTAGGTGGCTAATTAGCACAGGTGTTGGGAGCACGCTAGGTGGCTAATTACGCACAGGTGTTGGGGAGCACGCTAGGTGGCTAAATTAGCACAGGTGTTGGGAGCACGCTAGGTGGCTAATTAGCACAGGTGTTGGGAGCACGCTAGGTGGCTAATTAGCACAGGTGTTGGGAGCACGCTAGGTGGCTAATTAGCACAGGTGTTGGGAGCACGTAGGTGGCTATTAGCACAGGTGTTGGGAGCACGCTAGGTGGCTAATTAGCACAGGTGTTGGGAGCACGCTACGGTGGCTAATTAGCACAGGTGGGCGCGTCTTGTTTCGATATGCTGTGTGGGAACCCTAAATGTTTTTATAATTTTTCGCTGATATAAAAGATACGTTCCTTATGTTTCCAAACCGTACCGCACGCAATGTTTTTAACATTCAAACGAGCGTATTAGCATCTATAAATGTGTTAAACCTTACAAGTGGTAAGACCTCATGTCTTCACCATTGCACAGTTAGCAAAAACCATAGAGCTATCTATCCCTAACCTACATGTGGTAAAACTTCAGCTAGCTCAACCTAACCTTTCCCCAGTGGTAGGACTTCAGCTAGCTCAACCTAACCCATCCAATGGTAGGACTTCAGCATAATTTCACACACGAAAGCGTAGCATAGCGTAGCTAACCTTTCCCAATGCTAGGACTTTGGCATCACTTCACACAGAAAGCATAGCATAGAGCTAGCTAACCTTTCCCAATGCTAGGACTTTAGCATCACTTCACACAGAAAGTGTAGCATAGAGCTAGCTAACCTTTCCAGTGGTAAGGCTTCAGATTGTAGAGCTAGCTCAAGCTACAGAGCTGGCAAATTACATTTAAATAACCAGCCACTTCCATAGGATAGTTCACCACCACCATGTTAACAGCTATATGTCTCTGTCTGTCTCCTGGTCAGCCATTACCCCACATGCTGCCGCGACGTGTCAATGGGCACAGTACCGGTTACAGCAGCCCCTGCCCCCCCCCACGCCGCACCTCCCTACTCCAGGCTTCCTGCCATACTTCCTGTGAGTATGACATTTAATACAGAACTAAATGATACACATACTTCAGTGCTTTCAGCCACAAGTCTTTCAGACCTAGAATTGTACACCCATTTTAAAGTGAATGTGCTAACGTAACTGAACATACACTCAGGAAGAAGAAAAAAAGTGAATATATAACCACCACCACCAATACCTTGCCCCCCCCCCCCCACTTTCTTAATTGGATCTGGGTGATTAATGTGACGTTTCTGTCTTCTGTGCAGGTCGATGCTTCCTGTGCCTCCTACAGCAGTGGACCAGCCATCAGTCTGGACCTGGATGGATTATACAAATGATAGTTGTAACCATGTTTTGAGGCTATACAGTGTTTGTTTACATTCACATTGGAGTAAATCAAGCTCATCATGTTGGATTCTGATGGGGTACAACATTCTCATGAGGCATTTCTAAATTATATTCTTCAAGAATCAATGGGTACATATCATTAATTTATGAGTCCAAGAATGGATGTAGCAACTGTAGATTACCCCTTTAAATCTGTTTAAATATAAATCTGCATCCCAAATGGCACCCTATTCCCTATATAGTGCACTACTTTAGACCAGGGCCCTATTCCCTATATAGTGCACTACTTTAGACCAGGGCCCTATTCCCTATATAGTGCACTACTTTTGACCAGGGCCTATGGGGTTCAATTATTACACTTTTATAGCGCTATTCATTACATTGAAAAAATCTCAAAGCGCTTTAAAGTAACAAAACAATACAGATAAACCAACATGATAGACAGTCGTTAGAAAGTTAATGGCTTGAAGTCTAAGGGAGGTGGCCTCGCAGGGAGAGAAAGTCTGGGGGCAGGAAGGCAGCACGGTCTCTTCAAGGTGTCTCGTTTTCTCTGGCTTTTCCATAGTAGGTGCTCAGCCACTGCAGATATGCATCTGTTGGTCACAGATACCTTAAAAGAAAAGGTAGGGGTGTGGATCAGAAAACCAGTCAGTATCCGGTGTGACCACCGTTTGCCTCATGCAGCGCGACACATCTCCTTCACATAGAGTTGATCAGACTGTTGATTGTGACCTGTGGAATGTTGTCCCACTCTTCAATTGCTATGCAAAGTTGCTGGATATTGGCGGGAACTGGAACACGCTGTCGTGCACGTCGATCCAGAGCATCCCAAACATGCTCAATGGGTGACACGTCTGAGTATTCAGGCCGTGGAAGAACTGGGACTTTTTCAGCTTCCAGGAATTGTGACATGGGGCCGTGCATTATCATGCTGAAACATGAGGTGATGGCGGTGGATGAATGGCTCGATAATGGGCCTCAGCATCTCGTCACGGTATCTCTGTGCATTTCAAATTGCCATCGATAAAATGCAGTTGTGTTTGTTGTCCGTAGCTTATACCTGCCCATACCATAACCTCACGCCACCATAAGGCACTCTGTTCACAACGTTGACATCAGCAAACCGCTCGCCCACGCAACGGCATACAGTCTGCCATCTGCCTGGTGCAGTTGAAACCCGAGATTAATCCGTGAAGCGCTCACTTCTCCAGCGTGCCAGTGGCAATCGAAGGTGAGCATTTGCCCAACGAAGTCGGTTACAACGTCGAACTGCAGTCAGGTCAAGACCCTGGTGAGGACGACTAACACACAGATGAGCATCCCTGAGACGGTTTCTGACAGTTTGTGAAGAAATTCTTCAGATTTGCAAACCCACAGTCTCATCAGCTCGTCTCAGACGAACCCGCAGGTGAAGAAGCCGGATATGGAGGTCCTGGGCTGGTGTGGTTACACGTGGTCTGCGGCTGTGAGGCCGGTTGGATGTACTGCCAACTTCTCTAAAACGATGTCGAAGGCTGCATATGGTAGAGACATTAACTTTAAATTCTCTGGCAACAGCTCTGGTGGACATTACTGCAGTCAGCATGCCAATTGCACGCTCCTTCAACTTGAGACATCTGTGACATTGTGTTGTGACAAAACTGCACATTTAAGTGGCCTTTTATTGTCCCCCAACACAAGGTGCACCTGTGTAATGATCATGCTGTTTAATCAGCTTCTTGATATGCCACACCTGTCAGGTGGATGGATTATCTTGGCAAAGGAGAAAAGCACATGAACAGGGTTGTAAACACATTTGTGCACAAAATGTAAGATAAATATGCTTTTTGTGCGTATAGAACATTTCTGGGATTTTTTATTTCATCCCATGAAACATGAGACCAACACTTGCGTTGACAGTAATGGAGGTGAGGATGGACTCAAGGGTTGATGTGTTAAAAAACAGATCAGGATTTGACTGGGGATGATTTTTTATTTTTTTGTCACCATTGGCCTCATGGTGAAATTCCTGAGCGGTTTCCTTCCTCTTCGGCAACTGAGTTAGGAGGACACCTGTGTCTTTGTAGTGACTTGGTAGGCAGACCATTCCATAAAAATTGAGCTCTATAGGAAAAAGCCCTGCCTCCAGCTGTTTGCTAAGAAATTCTAGGGACAGTAAGGAGGCCTGCGTCTTGTGACCGTAGCGTACGTGTAGGTATGTACGGCAGGACCAAATCGTAAAGTTAGGTAGGAGCAAGCCCATGTAATGCTTAGGATTTATATAGTGTATGAACCAAATGCTTCTATTGCTTTCAGTGGTACTTTCTGTATAGTAGTTGATCCTCATGAATTTAAAAGGAATGAGTTAGAATGTATGAAACCTGACTGTTTTAGTTCACTCACACTCATTCCCTCTCCCCTCGGCCAGCCTCTCCAGAGGGTAGAGAATGAAGTGGACCTCAGGGGGGACCAGCATCCATTAGGAACGTTCTCTTACCCTGCCTCGAGTCACCACCACCCATCAGCGATGCCTCCCTCGGTCCCCCTCCAGTACCTCCCTCAGGAGCCTCTGCACCAGGAGATTCCCTTCTCAGTGGTAAGACTTTACCTCACATCTGCACTTCTCAGTGGTAAGACTTTACCTCACATCTGCACTTCTCAGTGGTAAGACTTAACCTCACACCTGCCCTTCTCAGTGGTAAGACTTTACCTCACACCTGCCCTTCCCAGTGGTAAGGCTTTACCTCACACCTGCCCTTCCCAGTGGTANCTTTACCTCACACCTGCCCTTCCCAGTGGTAAGGCTTTACCTCACACCTGCCCTTCCCAGTGGTAAGGCTTTACCTCACACCTGCCCTTCTCAGTGGTAAGACTTCACATCATATAGAGCTAGCTAGCTGAACCAGTATCTGATTGAAACTCACCAGCAACTATCGTCATTTCTCCTGTTATGTTCTATTCAGAGTAAATAACTCACGGACACTAGAGAAGCTTAACCAAGTTGAATTCTTCCCGACGGGTCGATACAGCTGTTATTCAGAACAAAAACATGGCTTCCCCCGTGGTAGTATTCATACCCCACTTTGGGTGGAGTCTCCTCCTTATCGCTAAACATTGCATCGTTCTTGCTAAGCAAGGAACTAAGTGATATGAACCTTCAATGGTTTCTCCCCTTATCCCTGCACTCAGCCCCTACCAAACTTCATTATGGCACCCTTCATGTCTCTTATGTGACTAATGTTCCTATACTTCTGAGTATAACGATGTTCCAAGTTTAACCCCGAATCCAACACTCCCGTTATGGCCGGTATGTGTACTTCCAAATAAAAGTTACATGCAACCAAAAATCGTTCAGCACCTACAATGTATTGTACTGRTGTAGACCTCTGACCTGTGCATAGCAGTAAGGTTAGTGCTATCCGGGATCCTTGGGACGTGAGTGATTTTTTTTATTTTTATACTGAACAATAAAATATAAACGCAACATGTAAACTGTTGGTCCCGTCTTTCATGAGCTGAAATTAAACATCCCGGAAATGTTCCATACGCACAAAAAGCTTATCTCAAATTTTGTGCACAAATTTGTTTATAATCCCTTTTTTTTTGTGAGCGTTTCTTCATTGCCGAGATAATCCATAATCAAAGTAATAAACACAATTTAAATATGTTATTATTTCATAGTAATTTCCAGGTTTCTGTTGATGTCTACCGAAATATGGACCTGACCGAGACAATGGGATATTTTCAATGTTTTTGCAATAGAATGTTCACTATTTTTGGAATTTCCATTAAAAAGCTCAGTCATTGTAATATAATTTCATGTTGTTTTTAAAAAATCGAAAACCGTAACTACATTTTTTAAATAATCGAATCCGAAACTAAAACCGACTTCAAAAAGCACTGATCACTCATCATCAATAGATGTATACCCCTTATCTTTCATCAGTGAGAAATAATCGTTCAAATTAAGCAGTTTTGCACAGATCCATGTGCCTCCAGTCGAAGACCTACTCTTCCTCTCCAGTTAGCTTACACACAGGTGTTGGGAGAACGCTAGATGGCTGATTAGCACAGGTGTTGGGAGCACGCTAGGTGGCTAATTAGCACAGGTGTTGGGAGCACGCTAGGTGGCTAATTAGCACAGGTGTTGGGAAGGCACGACTAGGTGGCTAATTAGCACAGGTGTTGGAGACGCTAGTGGCTGATTAAGCACAGGTGTGGGAGCACGCTAGGTGGCTAATTAGCACAGGTGTTGGGAGCACGCTAGGTGGCTAATTAGCACAGGTGTTGGGAGGCACGTAGGTGGCTTAATTAGCACAGGTGTTGGGAGCAGCTAGGTGGGCTAATTAGCACAGGTGTTGGAGCACGCTAGGTGGCTAATTAGCACAAGGTGTTGGGAGAGCACGCTAGGTGGCTAATTAGCACAGGTGTTGGGAGCACGCTAGGTGCTAATTTAGCACAGGTGTTGGGAGCACGCTAGGTGGCTAATTAGCACAGGTGTTGGGAGCACGCTAGGTGGCTAATTAGCACAGGTGTTGGGAGCACGCTAGGTGGCTAATTAGCACAGGTGGGCGCGTCTTGTCTTCGATATGGCTGTGTGGGAACCCTAAATGTTTTTATAATTTTTCGCTGATATAAAAGATACGTTCCTTATGTTTCCAAAACCGTACCGCACGCAATGTTTTTAACATTCAAAACGAGCGTAGTTAGCATCTATAAATGTGTTAACCCTTCACAGTGGTAAGACCTCATGTCTTCACCATTGCACAGTTAGCAAAACCATAGAGCTATCTATCCCTAACCTATCCCAGTGGTAAAACTTCAGCTAGCTCAACCTAACCTTTCCCCAGTGGTAGGACTTCAGCTAGCTCAACCTAACCCATCCCAATGGTAGGACTTCAGCATAATTTCACACAGAAAGCGTAGCATAGCGCTAGCTAACCTTTCCCAATGCTAGGACTTTGGCATCACTTCACACAGAAAGCATAGCATAGAGCTAGCTAACCTTTCCCAATGCTAGGACTTTAGCATCACTTCACACAGAAAGTGTAGCATAGAGCTAGCTAACCTTTCCCAGTGGTAAGGCTTCAGATTGTAGAGCTAGCTCAAGCTACAGAGCTGGCGAAATTACCATTTAAATAACCAGCCACTTCCATAGGATAGTTCACCACCACCATGTTAACAGCTATATGTCTCTGTCTGTCTCCTGGTCAGCCATACCCCCACATGCTGCCGCGACGTGTCAGTGGTCACAGGTACCGGTTACAGCAGCCCCTGCCCCCCCCACCGCCGCCACCTCCCTACTACCCAGGCTTCCTGCCATACTTCCTGTGAGTATGACATTTAATACAGAACTAAATGATACACATACTTCAGTGCTTTTCAGCCCAAAGTCTTTCAGGACCTAGAATTGTACACCCATTTTTAAAGTGAAGTGCTAACGTAACTGAACATACACTCAGGAAGAAAGAAAAAAAGTGAATATTTATAACCACCACCACCAATACCTTGCCCCCCCCCCCCCACTTTCTTATTTGATCTGGGTGATTAATGTGACTGTTCTGTCTCTGTGCAGGGTCGATGCTTCCTGTGCCTCCTACAGCAGTGGACCAGCCATCAGTCTGGACTGGATGTTAGATGATGTGGAGATGGAGAACTATGAGGTGAGAGGTCATCAATACACTTAGTGATTCTTTCTGTGTGTTTCTGTGTTTTTGGTATCTGCGTTATTAATATTGCTTGGCCAGTTGTTTTGGATGTTTTGTTTACATGTATTTCCGAATGATCCACTAGGATTTCTGCAGGTAGAAAATCCTGGAAATCGTCTTTAGCTAGAACACAATCAATCAATATAAATTTGTGCGCGCACGTGTTTGGGGGGGTGGGGGGTTTGCCGAACGCGGGGGAGGCGTAGCCGAAGCCGGGGGAGGCGTAGCCGAAGCCCTGGGACGACAAGCGGGGGGAGGCGTAAGCCGAAGCCCGGGGGAGGCGTAGCCGAAGCCCGGGGGGAGGCGTAGCCGAAGCCCGGGGGGAGGCGTAGCGAAGCCCCGGGGGGAGGCGTAGCCGAAGCCGCAGGGGGAGGCGTAGCCGAAGCCGAAGCCCGGGGGGAGGCGTAGCCGAGCCCGAAGCCCGGGGGAGGCGTAAGCCGAAGCCGAGCCCGCGGGGGAGGCGTAGCGTTGCCGCACCCGGGGGGAGGCGTAGCGTTGCCGAAGCCCGGGGGGAGGCGTAGCGTTTGCCGAAAGGCCCGGGGGGAGGCGTAGCGTGCCGAAGCCCGGGGGGAGGCGTAGCGTTGCCGAAGCCCGGGGGAGGCGTCAGCGTTGCCGAAGCCCGGGGAGGCGTAGCGTTGGGAAGCCGGGGGGAGGCGGTAGCTCTACGAATGTTAATTGACAAAAAGCCTATTATTTGGCAGGGAGTATTATTTGTAGATCAGTGATTCTACACGTCACTTTGATCAAGCTTCCTCTCCGCGGACCTCGGAAGTTAAATATAGGTAAAATGGGGGCAGTTTAGGTGGATACCCCACCTAACGCTCCACAACGATTGATTGATTGATTGATTGATATGATTGGAGACCACTTGTGTCAATTAGAGGCTGGGTTTAGGCTGGGTTTCTCTGTACAAGCACTTTGAGATATCAGCTGATGTACGAAGGGCTAATATAAATAATTTTGATTTGATTTGAAGACCATTTCCTTTAATTTCTACCTGCAGCAAACCTAGTGGATAATGCTGGCCATTACCGGTCAATATAAATGTAAATAAACCAAAACAACTGGCCTTAATTAAATATGTATGTCTCTCACACCCCCTCTCAGGCATTTACTGAACCTGGCTGAAAGACTGGGAGAGGCTAAACCCGAGAATCACCAAAAAGGCAGACATTGAACAGCTTCCATCCTAAAGGTTCAACCTCGACAACCATCAATCTGACAAACGCGTAAGACAATCTTCTACTTGCCTTTTTCTTGTGTTATACCACCCACCTATCCATCTGACTGGCTGGCCAAGTAGGCTGGGCAGAAAGAAAAATCATTTGAACCAATCACTTTCAGTCTTATACAGTATTTACTATATACCGGTATTGATGCACAGACCGGTTTGGGCTTTTAATTTCTTTACGGTATTCAATATTTGGTTTGTTAATGTGATACACAACGCCGGGACGTGTAATGTCCGTTTTTACTCCGTTGCTACTTGAGTTGTTTTTCTCCCTCTCGCACCGAGCCCCTGCCCCCTCTCGCGCCGAGCCCTGCCCCTCTCAGCCTGCCGGAGCCTGCCCCCTCTCGCGCCGAGCCCTGCCCCTCTCGCGCCGAGCCCTGCCCCCTCTCGCGCCGAGTCTCGTGCCCCTCTCGCGCCGAGCCCGCCCCCCCTCTCTCGCTGCCGAGCCCTGGCCCCCCTCTCGCGCCGAGCCCCGCCCCCCCTCTGGCAGCAGACATTGTGGGCTAGGTTAGGAATGCTGTGTTGCACGTGTAGCGCAAAATTTTACGTGGCTTCATTACGTCATGTACCAACGTTATATAGGTATGCACGTCAGCTTTGACATCGGTTTTATACATCGGCGTTAAGCTAGACATCGGCCGATGTTGGCATTTTTAGCTAATATCGGCCGATTCCGATATGTTCGCCAATATATTGTGCATCCCTAGTGACAACGATGCTGCTTTCGACAAGCGTTCTATAACTACAATAGTACGACAAACTAATATCTGCTAATTTGTATTTTCTTAGGAAGTTGTGGCTAAAATAAATAGTTTTAGCCGCTAATCGCTATGTAGCTGGCTAGCTAGCTTACTAAATGTACACTGACCAAAAAATATATGCGCAAATTCAAAGATTTTACTGAGTTACGGTTCATATAAGGAAATCAGTCAATTGAAATAAATAAATTAGGCCCTAATCTATTGGTTTCCACATGACTGGGAATACAGATATGCATCTGTTGGTCACAGATACCTAAAAAAAAAGTAGGGATGTGGATTAGAAAACTAGTCTGTATCTGGTGTGACCACCATTTGCCTCATGCAGCGGGACACCTCTCTTTTGCATAGAGTTGGTCAGGCTGTTGATTGTGGCCTGTGGAATGTTGTTCCAGTCCTCTTCAATGGCTGTGTGAAGTTGCTGGATATTGGCTAGAACACACTGTCGTACATGTCCATCCAGAGCATCCCAAACATGCTCAATGGGTGACATATCTGGAGAGTATGCAGGTCATGGAAGAACTGGGACATTTTCAGCTACCAGGAATTGTGACATGGGGCCGTGCATTATTATGCTAAAACATGAGGTGATGGCGGTGGATGAATGGCACTAAAATAGGCCTCAGCATCTCGTCACGGTATCTCTGTGCATTCAAATCGCCATCGATAAAATGCAGTTGTGTTCGTTGTCCGTAGCTTATGCCTGCCCATACCATAACCCCACCGCCACCATGGGGCATTTAAACAAATAAAATTTGTTTAAATGTCGTAACCTGTTTTTGCTTTGTCATTATGATGTATTGTGTGTAAATTTGTGGGAGGAAATTTAATCCATTTTAGATTTAGGCTGTAACGTAACAAAATATGGAAAACGTCAATAGGTCTGAATAGTTTCCGAATGCACTGTCTCATCTTTTGACAGGTGTATTATACCCAAGTTCGTTGTGGTTTGTGTTTTAGAAGAGTGCAAATGGCGGATGTCGCTGCATTTCCGTAGACTATTGAGGTGAATGATTAATCTGTGTGATCTATTGATTACAGTAGAACAAACTAGCTTTTCAATTTCAGTCTGTGGTGACCACTTGGTAAATGTTGACACGTGACCCTTTTTTAAGGTACTTGTTCAGCAAAATACAACTCAGCTAAAAATAAACGTCCCTTTTTCAGGACCCTGTCTTTTCAAAGATAATTTGTAAAAATCCAAAATAACTTCACAGATCTTCATTGTAAAAGGGTTTAAACACTGTTTCCCATGCTTGTTCAATGAACCATAAACAATTAATGAACATGCACCTGTGGAACGGTCGTTAAGACACTAACAGCTTACAGACGGTAGGCAATTAAAGTCACAGTTATGAAAACTTAGGACACTAAAGAGGTCTTTCTACTGACTCAGAAAAACACCAAAAGAAAGATTCCCAGGGTCCCTGCTCATCTGCGAGACAGGTACAGGATGACAACAACAACTGCCCGAGTTACATCAGGAACGCACAATCCCTCCATCGGTGCTCAGACTGTCCGCAATAGGCTGAGAGAGGCTGGACTGAGGGCTTGTAGGCCTGTTGTAAGGCAGGTCCTCACCAGACATCACCGGCAACAATGTCGCCTACGGGCACAAACCCACCGTCGCTGGACCAGACAGGACTGTCAAAAAGGGCTCTTCACTGACGAGTCGCGGTTTTGTCTCACCAGGGGTGATGGTCGGATTCGCATTGATTGTCAAAAGGAATGAGCGTTACACCGAGGCCTGTACTGTGGAGCGGGATTGATTTGGAGGTGGAGGTTCCGTCATGGTCTGGTGCGGTGTGTTACTGCATCATCAGACTGTGCCTGCAATGACAACAAGCTATCTCAACGCTGTGCGTTACAGGGAAGACATCCTCCTCCCTCATGTGGTACCCTTCCTGCAGGCTCATCCTGACATGACACTCCAGCATGACAATGCCACCAGCCACACTGCTCGTTCTGTGCGTAATTTCCTGCAAGACAGGAATGTCAGTGTTCTGCCATGGCCAGCGAAGAGCCCGGATCTCCCATTGAGCACGTTTGGGACCTGTTGGATCGTAGGGCGAGGACCTAGGGCCATTCCCCCCAGAAATGTCAGAGAACTTGCAGGTGCCTTGGTGGAAGAGTGGGGTAACATCTCACAGCAAGAACTGGCAAATCTGGTGCAGTGCATGAGGAGGAGATGCACTGTGGTACTTAATGCAGCTGGTGGCCACACCAGATACTGACTGTTACTTTTGATTTTGACCCCCACTTTGTTCAGGGACACATTATTCCATTTCTGTTAGTCACATGTCTGTGGAACTTGTTCAGTTTGTCTCAGTTGTTGAATCTTGTTATGTTCATACAAATATTTACACAAGTTTGCTGAAAATTAACGCAGTTGACAGTGAGAGGACATTTATTTTTTTGCTGTTGTGTGTGTAGGGACTAATTTGTACATATCATGACTTATTTCAGCATGATTTATTGATTTTGATATTACTGAAAATGAGTTTGTCCTGGCTAGTCAGAGCAAACGTAGCTAGCCAATACAGCCTGATACCAGTGAGTTTGTCCTGGCTAGTCAGAGCAAACGTAGCTAGCCAATACAGCCTGTGTAGTGCTGGTGGTGTAGGCCTAGTTAAGCATGTTGTTCGTGCAACAGTATCTTCTAAATCAAGAGAGGAATAGGTGAAGCATGAATGTTAGCTAGCTACATGAAGTAAGAAAACATGTAATGTAACATCTAATTTGGGTCCCCTGGAAACACTGACCAACACTTTTTGTTCCTACCCTGTTAATAATTCCTCTCTGGTTTAGTCATTTGTTGTCATGTCAAACAACAACGACACATTCAAGGTGCTGCCCACTATATTACAACTATAGAATTAGAATCTTCATATTTCCATGATTCCAACAGTTCACCAGTTCACTAGGCCTAGAGGTTTTGCTGTCATGCGTGGCACAGTGTGAAAATGATAACAAAAGTGCAGGAAATGCAGACATTTATGAAAATGCTCCAAGTTGTATTGAACAGTATGAAACAATCAAAGCCCCATTTTTTGAAATCACTTTATAATATATGTTGCCACGCTAGGGTCATGAACTACTCAAAAATATAAAATACTGCCATACTACCAAAAATATTAAAAATATGGTGATTAAATCGCCCGGCCCTACCATCCATCCATCCATCGTAACAGTAACTGTCTTGTCCTTTTAAACATGCAGTATTTCAGAACCTGATGATGCTCTGTGTGATACTCTGTTCTCTCTTCCAGGTGTGTTGTGTGCTTTAGTGACTTTGAGTGTAGGCAGCTACTGAGGGTATTACCCTGCAACCACGAGTTCCACGCTAAGTGTGTCGACAAATGGTTAAAGGTAAGCCCCATTCCATCCATCGTTAACTCTACAGTTACGTCTCAAATGGAACTCTATTCCCTATATAGTACACTACTTTTAACCAGGGTGGCACCCTATTCCCTATATATATATATAGGGTATAGGGCTCCGGTCAAAAGTAGTGTACTAACACCTTTCTTTTCCCCTTTATCTTCCTTCCAGACCAATCGCACTTGTCCAATCTGCCGGGCGGACGCGTCAGAGGTGCACCGCGAGGTGGAGTGACTGATACCCAGGCTTTGAGATCTTTGATTGGAAAGCAGCACAAAACTAAACCCACGGAGCCTGTCTGTCTTAGCGCCTGCCTCTGCCTCAGCCTGCCTGGGGCCTCCTGCCACCTACCCTGCCTGCGGCCTCCTGCCACCACTCCTGCCTGCGGCCTCCTGCCACCTACCCTGCCTGCTTCCTGCGGCCTCCTGCCACCTACCCTTCCTGCGGCCTGCTTCCTGGGGCCTCCTGCCACCGCTCCTGCCACCTACCCTGCCTGCGTGCCCCACCACCTACCCTGCCTGCATCCTGCGGCCCCCCTACCACCTCTCCTGCCCCACCTCAACAACAATAAGCAATCTAAGATTGTATGTTTGAAGCCCCTCCCTCGGTCGTACCTCTGCTGTGCTTCTACTGCTGCGTCTGAAAAGCTACTGCCTACCATAGCCTCATAGCCAGAGTTGTCCAGTCAGTCTGTCTGCCTGGGATAGCCATTGATCCACCTCCTCGATCTGCTCCTCTGCCTGCCCCAGTGTTGCAGATTCCAAAGATGTGACCTACCATACGTTGTTATCGTCGTAGGGCTTTTTACGTTTACAAGGTTTTTCCTTTTTTTGTTATCTTGTGGTTTTGGTTAGTTCTTTGTGACAGATGGGAGTTGGAGCTGCCTGCATGGGAGATGGTGATGACGGGGGGGGTGGAGCGGAGAGAGGCGTCACACATTGTTCAATCAGCAGGACCAATAATGGAAGTACTTCAACACGGTCAAAACTGTAGACCATTCCACTGGCTTGGAGGAGAAGTCTGGCTGACTGACCGTCATAGATGCATGTTTGTGTAGGTGACTGATGGGCAAAGTGACCTGTTAATAATGTATGTTTTGCAATAATGTATTGATGATTTCAATAGTTCGTTCCCTTTTGTTTGTGTTCTTTTTCAATCTGCTAATGCTATTGTGAAAATATGACTTGCTGTGGTTAAAATTAGCGTGAGGTTATGTACTCATCTGGATACTGAGAATGATGGTCCACCACCGACCTGTTGGGGATATATCCGCTCCTCCACGCCCTGTTGTTACATACTGTGATACACAACTGACTGGATAGAGGGAGGGAGGAGGAGATTATGCTGTGGAGTTTCCCTTTTTGTTCTGGTGAAGGTCCTCAGATCGGCCCCCAAGAGAGAGGAGAGGAGGGGACAAAGCACTGCCTGTCTGTGAGGTCATCTGCCCTTTCTGCAAATTAACCACATCCATCCTCCTCTCCAGCCTTGGCTCTGTGTGAGTGCCGGCTGGATCTCAGGCAGCGCTGAGGGGGTTGCATAGACTGTTGATTCAGACTAGCAATATTTTAATCAAACGTCATTTTAAAGGGAAAAACAACAAGCAAACAAAAACAAGGAATTCTGTCTCACCCAGAGAGGGGGACCCTGGGAGGGGGCTTCACTACCCCAGAGAGGGGGACCCTGGGAGGGGGCTACACTACCCCAGTATCACCCATGCTGACTGCTGCATAAAGCAGTATGTGCAATGAGTGATGGGTTTTAACGTGGACATTTTTTCTTCCTGTTTTTGGAAGAACCAGGCATTTATTTGTTTGTGAGCCAAATATTCAATATAATATATATATATATATACTCTTTCAAGATTTCAGATCTGCCTTCAAGACCTTGACAAGCACAAACCCTATTTACTTACTAATCTTTAAAAAGAAAAAAAAATCCCTTTGTCATTTCCACTTGTTTTTAAGAGTATCATTTTTAAATAGTGTTATTTATTGGTTTTAGCTATCTTAGAGACAACGTGTTGAAGGACAAGGTCAGAGCACTAACATGGAAGTGTGTGGTTAAATGGTATGTGTTCTAATCTAAAGGCAACTTAACTTGGTCAGGTCTTGTTGTTAGGCCGTGCTAACTAATGGTGTTGTAAAAAGATGAAGTGTTTGTKTGRTGCATAGCTTCGGTGTGAAAGCTTCTCGATAATCGTCTTGTTTTTGAAGACAAAAGAATGTTATAACTCCCTGTTGTAAACATCTCTAGTGACTTGACAAGACAGACGCTCTGTCCCAGCTGACTGTACTTTTTTTTTTACAGTGATGATCAGGACAGGA
Organism: Salvelinus sp. IW2-2015; assembly: GCF_002910315.2. Lineage (NCBI taxonomy): Eukaryota > Metazoa > Chordata > Actinopteri > Salmoniformes > Salmonidae > Salvelinus > Salvelinus sp. IW2-2015. The sequence goes on along the minus strand of NC_036838.1, from coordinate 5,752,024 downwards.
CGGGGTTGGAGACAAAGATGGGAGGGAGGGAGGAGTGGTGTTTGGTAGAGTGATACACTGTTAGACATCTATAGGGCTGCGTCCCAAATGGTATCCTAAGTAGTGCACTACTTTTGACCAGGGCCCATAGGAACTAGTGCACTACTTTTGACCAGGGCCCGTAGTGGCTAGTGCACTATATAGGGAATAGCATGCCATTTGGGTCTCTGTGCTCATCTTTGACTTCCAAAACGGAATGTTGTTGGGGTGTTTAAAAAAAAAATGTTAGTCCGGGTGTCTTTTGTAAGTGTTGTGTGAGTAGGGAGCCTCCTTTCTATTCCCAACTGCCCCAATAAGCACTGCGAGGCAGATGGACACTTTGCTTTCTTGTGTAAAAGGACCTTGCCATGTTTTCTATAGCGAATGTGAGTCTCTTTGTGACATGTGTTACCACCTTTAAAGAAGAAGAAAAAGCCATCTTGATGAGTTTAAAGTAAAAACCCACAGCTTTGAGAGTTAATCTGTGTACATATCTGTCCACTGGCATATATTGTGAGTTTGAAACAAAAAAACAAAAAAATCACTCAGGGCCTCTCAGTATATAAGAATAAAAGGAAAACAGTCTGTTCTAATTTGACAGATGCCATGAAAAGATTAGTGGTGGATTTGAATTTTCTTGGTTGTTTTCCTCAGGCCTTGCATATTTTTAATGTAATCAATTAAAATAATAATAATAATAAATAGTTTTTTTGTTTGTTGCCAGAGTGTAGTGGATATTACATCATATAATTACAAATTTAGTTTGTGTTCTTGAACAACCACACGACGTACAGACATGCATATTTACATAACGGTTGTGGTCCCATTTTAAAACGTGCCATTGATGCACACTATCCTACCTAAAAACTACAAGGTGTTTGCATGATTAAAAAAAAATAATAAAAAAAACTAAAAAKTAAAACCAATTTTTGTGTATTTCCAGTGAAAGATATCTAGCCATGGGGGACGGTGGACTATTTAACGGTGCACAATATGCATGCATGTCCTACCAAGTCCCAACTGGTTTTTTAGCTAGCTCTAGTTGGCTTCGGGTCCGTTCTTCAGAGGGAGTTCCGTTACTGCTCAGCTGATAACTGCCATGCGTTGTACTGCACACATTTGTAACCCAACCGAATGACTACAAGATTTTATTACGCTTTATAAAATAAAATAAAAAGTTACCTGGACTTGGAACTGGGGAGAAATCCTGGATTTTAAAGTTGTTTGGTTATGCTATGTTGTTATTGCCTCAGATAATAAACATTCACTGCAAAGCCATAGTGAAAAACCAATAGATCTGCTTTAGGTATGATGCTGTTTGACATGAGGATCTGACCTGATGGATTCTTAGAGCATGTTGCTATGCTAATAGCCTTAAAATAGTCAGTTACATTTTAAAGAAGACTTGTTAGTCAAACTAATTAACCTCCTAACTCTCAATGTAGATTTGACATCTAGATACCAGTTGGAGGCTGCTGAGGGGAGAACAGCTCGTAATTATGTCTGGAACGGAGTCAATGGAATGTAATCAAACACATGGTAACGTGTTTGATACCATTCCACTGATTTACGCTCCAGCCATTACAACAAGCCCGTCCTCCCTAATTAAGGTGCCACCAACCTCCTGTGCTAGATACCTTTTATTCACTTATTGAAACATTAGCACCATGGTTTGGGGGGGGGGGGGTTAAACATTATTTGGCAGGTTTTAATGACCATATTGTGATTTTTTTTCTTCTGTCCCAAATACCAGAAAACCTCATGTAAAGTCAAGTAACTTAAAAACAATACATTTTAAATAGAATCTTGTAGTCTTTCTGTAATCCAATTCATGAATAATCTCACAGCTTGTGTGGTGCAAAAGGGGGAAAAACTTTTTTTTTTATAAAATGCTGTTCCAATAATAAAACKGCTAAAAATAATTTATTTAGGATTTGATTTCTTTGTTTGCGTCGTAGATTCACTGTTTTTCCAATGATGTGTTGCCGTGGTGGGAATAGTGGTCTGTCTACTGATTCTACGGCTCCCTCCAGCTTCTAGGGGGTCTCCCACCCAACAGGCCAGGGGCATTAGAAACAACAGATGTTTGCTTTGGTACTTGCACATTTTACAGTTACCTCATTTTTGCCATGTTTGGATTTAAAATAAAATAAAATGCTCATATATATATATAAATATATAGGGAAAAGATTCTGAATGCTATCATTTTTTCATTCCATTGGAATCATTGTTTGTAGCATTTAACTAGTTATAGTGTATTATATATACACACACCTGTATACTGATTGACATTTTTCAGATTTGTACTTTTTTAAAATGAAAAGTTGTTAGTTCTGCTTTACCGAGTCGTGCGATCATATTTTTTTTTAATAGTTGTGGCTGATTTTGAGAGTAGTTCACTAATAAATGTATGATGTATACCAATATTACAGCCGTGTCCTTGCCTGTTTTCACTGTAATCACCATTAGAGTTGTCATGAATGCCAGGATTGAGTCCCACAATGTTCCCTTATATAGTTCCCCATTTTTGACCAGAGCCCTAGGCTCTCGTAATGTGCAGAAAAAAGGAATGCGATCTCTCTAGTATTTTATGAGACATACACTACAATCACCAAAAGTATGTGGACACCTGCTCATCGAACATCTCATTCAAAAATCATGGGCTTTAATATAGAGTTGGTCGCCCCCTTTGCTGCTATAACAGCCTCCACTCTTCTGGGAAGGCTTTCCACTAGATGTTGGAACATTGCTGCTCTAACAGCCTCCACTCTTCTGGGAAGGCTTTCCACTAGATGTTGGAACATTGCTGCGGGGACTTGCTTCCATTCAGCCACAAGAGCATTAGTGAGGACGGGCAACTGATGTTGGGCGATTAGTTCGGCCTCGCAGTCGGCATTCCAATTCATCCCAAAGGTGTTTGATGGGAATCTGTTCAGGCCAGTCAAGTTTTTCCACACCGATCTCGACAAACCATTTCTGTATGGACCTCGCTTTTGTGCACGGGGGCATTGTCATGCTGAAACAGGAAAGGGCCTTCCCCAAGCTGTTGCCACAAAGTTGGAAGCACAGAATTGTCTAGAATGTCATTGTATGCTGTAGCGTTAAGAGTCACTGGAACTAAGGGGCCAGAACCGTGAAAACAGCCCCAGACCATCATTCCTCCTCCACCAAACATTACAGTTGGCACTATGCATTTGGGCAGGTAGCTTGCTCCTAGACGTTTCCACTTCACAATAACAACACTTGCAGTTCAAGCATGGGACAAACACACTGTTGGAAAGGTGGCATCCTATGACGGTGCCACGTTGAAAGTCACTCAGCTCTTCAGCAAGGCCAATGTTTGTCTATGGAGATTGCATGGCTTTGTGCTCGATTTTATATACCTGTCAGCAACAGGTGTGGCTGAAATAGCTGAATTTGAAGGGATATCCACATACTTTTGGCCATGTGTATTTATTCAGATTAACATAATACACTTGTTTTCCCACATATCTACAAAAACGTTAAAAACTGACAATGCTTCAAGGTTAGCAGAGATTCTGGGAGGAAGGCTGAGATTTATCTGACCAAGAGAGCTGGGGATGGGAAAAGAGCACTGACAGCCAGGAATATTATCAAAACCATCACAACATTTTAAAATGTTTAATTTATAGTTGTTGGAAAATGACATCTTAAACATGACCAGCCCATTCTGATGTTACAGGAGAAATAGGCATCTATGAAATCACCACAGGCAGACTGTTATACTAGAGATAGGTAAAAGCCACATGCTGAAAGCTGTGGCCCTCTTCTTGTTGAACTGTGTTGTCGTTCTAAACTGCAGACGGTATGGAAACTCAACCCTCGCTTGTTTGGTCGTCTCAAGACAATTACATTATATAGAGTCAACTTTGATTGAATAATGAATAATAAAAAATAAAAAAAACGGTGCTTTTTCAGCCTTGTTCTTTAAATATCCAAAGTATGTACAGGGAGTTAACATCTCTCCTTTTAAAACAACAGTATCAGGGCTGGCGGGTTGGCTAAATTATTTAGGGTCAGAGTTTTTGTTTCATTATTTTAGACAGTGACCCCTAGTGCACAACGGCCATTTAAAAAAAAAAAAAAAATGGGGGATAGAAACAAGGTAAAAACAGAACAGCTGATTTGCTCATGTTGGAGGGTTAGCTAGGTGTCAATCGTCCGTGAGGTCCTGAACAAAGAGGACCTCGGAACGGCTGAGGCCGGCCTCTTTGAGGCTGGGTGGGTTGGGCTGCTCCTCCGTGGGAAGGCAGGGCAGAACACGGCGGGGGAAGTTGGTAACTAACTGGAATTTCTCCGGAGTCTCCTTCAACGAGAACAGGAAGTCGTATATTACCTGGAGAAACAGAGGGAGAGATGTGTTGTTGTTGTTGTCAAGGCCATAAGTTCCATTGGTATTTGCCAGGGCAGTTTAATCAGACTGTTACAAATGACACGACACATAGAAGAGCGACTAGGCGTTTGCTGTGTAGAACTGGGAGTCAAGGCTCCACTGGTGGTCAACAGTTAAAGCTACCACCTGTAAGTTAACTAGAGCAGAGCCGTGTTCGTACGGTCAGGCTGTCTTACCGAGCAGAGCCGTGTTCGTACGGTCAGGCTGTCTTACCGAGCAGAGCCGTGTTCGTAGGTCAGCTGTCTTACCGAGCAGAGCCGTGTTCGTACGGTCAGACTGTCTTACCGAGCAGAGCCGTGTTCGTACGGTCAGACTGGCTTACCGAGCAGAGCCGTGTTCGTACGGTCAGACTGTTCTTACCGAGCAGAGCCGTGTTCGTACGGGGCAGACTGTCTTACCGAGCAGAGCCGTGTTCGTACGGTCAGACTGTCTTACCGAGCAGAGCCGTGTTCGTACGGTCAGACTGTCTTAGAGCAGAGCCGTGTTCGTACGGTCAGACTGTCTTACCGAGCAGAGCCGTGTTCGTACGGTCAGACTGTCTTACCGAGCAGAGCCGTGTTCGTACGGTCAGACTGTCTTACCGAGCAGAGCCGTGTTCGTACGGTCAGACTGTCTTACCGAGCAGAGCCGTGTTTCGTACGGGCAGACTGTCTTACCGAGCAGAGCCGTGTTCGTACGGTCAGACTGTCTTACCAGAGCAGAGCCGTGTTCGTACGGTCAGACTGTCTTACCGAGCAGAGCCGTGTTCGTACGGTCAGACTGTCTTACCGAGCAGAGCCGTGTTCGTACGGTCTGTCTTACCGTCAGAGACTGCTGGAAGAGGAACCGCCTCTCTACTCTGGTGTCGTTAGGCAGTTTGAAAACTATCTTGACGCTGTCGGGGTCGTCTGCTGGGGGCTCGGGGGGAAGACATTCTGACTTGCGCTCCTTCTCTTCGTCCAGCGTCTTTAAAAGAAAAGTATAAAAATAACAATTATTTAGCCACAGTCAAACTGGCAACAACAAAGGATTAAAAAACATTTTAAATGTAGTCAGAGAGAGAAGTCAGAGAGGACAGACTGAGCGCGAGTGAGGAGACAAAAAGATTGACAAGACAGAGAAAGAGGAGAGACAGTATCAAAGTGTCCTCACCCTCCTCCTCCTCTCCTCGGCCAGGACGGTCTGCCGGACCTTCTCCTCCTCCGCCTGAACCTTGTCCTGCTCCTCCCTCTTCCTCCGGTCCTTCTCCTGGTCGGCTCTCAGCGACTCCAGGTAGGCCTCGTCCTGCTGCGCCCGCAACACCTGCGTCTGGTTCCTCTCCTCCCTGGAACACCCCCCCCCCCCACACACACGTTCCATTAACCTAGTTTCTGAGGTCTAATTCAAATTCCAGACACACTACATCTCCAGGACGAGAGACGGACGTACGGGAGACGTCACCACACTACATCTCCAGGACGAGAGACGGACGTACGGGAGACGTCACCACACTACATCTACAGGACCAGAGACGGACGTACGGGAGACGTCACCACACTACATCTACAGGACCAGAGACGTCACCACACTACATCTACAGGACACGCAGAGACGTCATCCACACTACATCTACAGGACCAGAGACGTCATCACCCTACATCTACAGGACCAGAGACGTCACCACACTACATCTACAGGACCAGAGACGGACGTATGGGAGACGTCACCACACTACATCTACAGGACGAGAGACGGACGTACGGGAGACGTCACACACTACATCTACAGGACCAGAGACGGACGTACGGGAGACGTCACCACACTACATCTACAGGACAGAAGACGTCACCACACTACATCTACAGGACGAGAGACGGACGTACGGGAGACGTCACCACACTACATCTACAGGACCAGAGACGGACGTATGGGAGACGTCACCCCACTACATCTACAGGACCAGAGACGTCACCACACTACATCTACAGGACGAGAGACGGACGTACGGGAGACGTCACCACACTACATCTACAGGACCAGAGACGGACGTACGGGAGACGTCACCACACTACATCTACAGGACCAGAGACGTACCCACACTAACATCTACAGGACCAGAGACGTCACCACACTACATCTACAGGACCAGAGACGTCACCACACTACATCTACAGGACGAGAGACGTCATCACCACTACATCTACAGGACGAGAGACGTCATCACACTACATCTACAGGACCAGAGACGGACGTACGGGAGACGTCACCACACATACATCTACAGGACCAGAGACGGACGTACGGGAGACGTCACCACACTACATCTACAGGACCAGAGACGGACGTACGGGAGACGTCGCCAACACTACATCTACAGGACCAGAGACGTCACACACTACATCTACAGGACCAGAGACGGACGTACGGGAGACGTCACCACACTACATCTACAGGACCAGAGACGTCACACACTACATCTACAGGACCAGAGACGTCACCACACTACATTACAGGACGGGAGACGTCACCACATACATCTACAGGACCAGAGACGTCACCACACTACATCTACACAGACGAGAGACGTAATCACACTACATCTACAGGACCAGAGACGGACGTATGGGAGACGTCACCACACTACATCTACAGGACCAGAGACGTCACCACACTACATTCTACAGGACCAGAGACGGACGTATGGGAGACGTCACCACACTACATCTACAGGACCAGAGACGTCACCACACTACATCTACAGGACAGAGACGGACGTATGGGAGACGTCACCACACTACATCTACAGGACCAGAGACGTCACCACACTACATCTACAGGACCAGAGACGGACGTATGGGAGACGTCACCACCCTACATCTACAGGACCAGAGACGGACGTACGGGAGACGTCACCACACTACATCTACAGGACGAGAGACGTCATCACACTACATCTACAGGACGGAGACGTCATCACACTACATCTACAGGACGAGAGACGGACGTACGGGAGACGTCACCACACTACATCTACAGGACCGAACAACATCCACATTATTTTCATATAAGTAAAATAAGCATTCAAACCTGGGTTTCAAATACAAAAAAACGATTCACGTACTTTTTGAGTTTGTCTGAAGTGCCAGATGGCCTGCTATTGGAAACCACAGCTCTGCAATCACTCCATGTCAGTCCCTTACTGTTCAGACATCAGGTAGGATCAGTCCCTTACCGTTCCAAGCGTTCAGACATCAGGTAGGTCTGGTTGGCCTCCATGATGAAGGTGAGCTGATTGAGGAGGTCCTCTGATTGGATGAGCCCCTCCAGACGTCCACCACCGTCATCTTACGGTCCTTCAGCATGATCATGGCCAGGAAGGGGAAAGTGTTTCTCACGGCAGCGCCTGGGACACTGAGGTACAGACACACACCAAACACAGATTAAAACAACACTGAAATAAAGAGATTCCTCCTCATATCTTAGGGGACTGACGAAAAATCATCCTAAGTTCCCAGCACGGATGACTGACTTTTATCTTTAACCTTATTTAAAACCAGTTATGGACAGGAGGCAGCATTTCCACTTTGAACGAATTGCGTACCCAAACGGATTTTCCTCCTACTTTGCCCAGAAAGGTAATACATGCATATTAATATTACTATTGTATAGAAAACACCCTTAAGTTTCTAAAACTGTTTGAATTAGTCTGTAAGTAGAACAGAACTCATTTGGCAGACAAAAACCTGAGAAGACTTCCAACCAGGAAGTGAGAACTCGATTTTCAAAACAGTGCCAAATGATACCCCATATAGTTATGGAAAAGCAAACACTTCCTAGGGCTTCCACTAGATGTACCATCTTTAGATTTTGGTTATATGATTCTACTATAAAGGAGGGGCTCATAGGAGCTATTTTACTGACTGGTCTTCAGAAATCTCAGTCTCTTTTTGCGCGAGCGAGAGAGAGTGCTCTCGTTCCAATGCTCTTTCTTCAGACAATGAAATTCTCCGGTTGGATCCTTATTGATGATTAATGTTAAACACATCCTAAATATGGATTGCATACATCATTTGACTTGTTTCTACGACCTGTAACGGAACTTTTTGAGTTTTTGTCTGGAGGGATTGCTCGTGCGTCATGAAAATGGATTCGTGGGCTGAACATGCTAACAACAAGTGGCTAAATGATGGGCTTTATGGAACTTTTCAGTCATTTATTGTCGAACTGGGAATCCTGGGAGTGCCTTCTGATGAAGTTATTCGAAGGTAAGTGCATATTTATAGTGTTTTTGTAGCTTCTGTTGACGCCAAAATGGCGACTATTTCTTTGGCTGGATTGTGCTCTGAGCGCCGTTCTCAGATTATACTTTTTCCGTAAAGTTTATTTTGAAATCTGACACAGCGGTTGCATAGAGGATAAGTTTATCTTTAATCAATGTTTATTATGAGTATTTCTGCAAAATCACCGGATGTTTTGGAATCAAAACATTACTGCACGTAACGCGCTAATGTAAACTGATATAAAAAAAAATAATAATAAAAAAAAAAAATATATATATATATATGCACATTATCGAACAAAACATAAATGTATTGTATAACATGATGTCATATGACTCATCTGATGAAGATGTTCAAAGGTTAGTGATTAATTTTATCTCTATTTGTGGGTTTTGTGAAAGCTATCTTTGCTGTGAAAAAATGTCTGTGCTTTTTTGGATTTGGTGGTGAGCTAACATAAATATATGTTGTGTTTTCGCTGTAAAACATTTTAAAAATCGGACACGTTGGCTGGATTCACAAGATGTTTATCTTTCATTTGCTGTATTGGACTTGTTAATGTGTGAAAGTTAAATATTTAAAAAAAAAAAACATTTGAATTTCACGCGCTGCCTTTTCAGCGGAATGTTGTGGGTGTTCCGCTAGCGGAACCCCTGGGCGAGAAAGGTTAACCAGATCAGACTGACTGAGAACACATCCTCATTTACAGCAACYAGTAAAATAATTAGGCCAGTTCCTCTTTGTAGAATGGATCTCCAGCTCTAGGAGATCTAGGTAGTGAAGACAGCATGCAAGAGTAGACGATGTGTACCTCTGTATCCCTCAGGCCTGCTGGTGGAACAGGCCCAGAACAGCATCCGGGTGTTAAGGAAGGTCATGACCTCTTCTGTACATAACGTGGAGCTGGAGGAAGATGGAAACAGAAACACATGAATATAAACCAGGGGAAAATATCAAATCATTTATACTAATAACGAAGAGGGGGAAGACATATGAATAATACCAAGCATGCCACAGATATGGAAACGAGCAAGGAATACCTCCCATCCAATCCACTGAATAAATATTCAAACCAACAGAAGRGGAATTCTAACTAGATAAAACAAACTCCCTCAAAAAAGGGTTTTTGTTCTGTTTGTGTATGTTGGCCTCGTGTAAATGGATCATATGTTGTGTTATGGGACCTACCGACAGAACTGGTCTGTATCCTGGTTGTCCTCTCCATGGAGGTAAACTAACAAGTAGCGAAGCTCACGTTTGGCATCATTCAATGCCTACAGGTGGGGAAACAAACATAACATATAACACTACCAGCTATCAACCAAGTTACACAGACAGTTGAAGTCGGAAGTTTACATACACTTAAGTTGGAGTCWTWAAAACTCATTTTTTCAAACACTCCACAAATTTCTTGTTAACAAACTATAGTTTTGGGAAGTCAGTCAGYACATCTACTTTGTGCATGACACAAGTAATTTTTCCATCAATTGTTTACAGATTATTTCACTGTATCACAATTCCAGTGGGTCAGAAGTTTACATACACTAAGTTGACTGTGCCTTTAAACAGCTTGGAAAATTCCAGAAAAAGATGTCATGGCTTTAGAAGCTTCTGATAGGCTAATTGACATAATTTGAGTCAATTGGAGGTGTACCTGTGGATGTATTTCAAGGCCTACCTTCAAACTCAGTGCCTCTTTGCTTGACATCATGGGAAAATCAAAAGAAATCAGCCATGACCTCAGAAAAAAATTGCAGACCTACAAGTCTGGTTCATCCTTGGGAGCAATTTCCAAATGCCTGAAGGTATCACTTTCATCTGTACAAACAATAGTACGCAAGTATAAACACCATGGGACCACACAGCCGTCATACCGCTCAGGAAGGAGACGCATTCTGTCTCCTAGAGATGAACGTACTTTGGTGCAAAAAGTGCAAATCAATCCCAGAACAACAGCAAAGGACCTTGTGAAGATGCTGGAGGAAACAGGGACAAAATTATCTATATCCACAGTAAAACGWGTCCTATATTGACATAACCTGAAAGGCCGCTCAGCAAGGAAGAAGCCACTGCTCCAAAACCGCCATTAAAAAGCCAGACTACGGTTTGCAACTGCACATGAGGACAAAGATTGTACTTTTTACAGAAATATCCTCTGGTCTGATGAAACAAAAATAGAACTGTTTGGCCATAATGACCATCGTTATGTTTGGAGGAAAAAGGGAGAGGCTTGCAGGCCGAAGAACACCATCCCAACCATGAAGCACGGGGGTGGCAGCATCATGTTGTGGGGGTGCTTTGCTGCAGGAGGGACTGGTTCACTTCACAAAATAGATGGCATCATCAGGAAGGAAAATTATGTGTATATATTGAAGCAACATCAAGACATCAGTCAGGAAGTTAAAGCTTGGTCGCAAATGGGTCTTCCAAATGGTCAATGACCCCAAGCGTACTTCAAAAGTTGTGGCAAAATGGCTCAAGGACAACAAAGTCAAGATATTGGAGTGGCCATCACAAAGACCTGACCTCAATCCTATAGAAAACTTGTGGGCAGAACTGAAAAAGCATGTGTGAGCAAGGAGGCCTACAAACCTGACTCAGTTACACCAGCTCTGTCAGGAGGAATGGGCCAAAATTCACCCAACTTATTGTGGGAAGCTTGTGGAAGGCTACTCAAAACGTTTCACTCAAGTTAAACAATTTAAAAGGCAATGCTACCAAATACCAATTGAGTGCATGTAAACTTCTGACCCACTGGGAATGTGATAAAATAAATAAAAGCTGAAATAAATAATTCTCTACTATTATTCTGACATTTCACATTCTTAAAATAAAGTGGTGATCCTAACTGACCTAAGACAGGGAATRTTTACTCTGATTAAATGTCAGGAATTGTGAAAAACGGAGTTTAAATATATTTGGCTAAGGTGTATGTAAACTTCCGACTTCAACTGTACATCATATGTACACACACACAAGTATGAGGATACCCCTTCAAATMAGTGGATTTTGCTATTTAAGCCACACCTATTGCTGACAGGTGTATAAAAATCAAGCACACAGCCATGCGATCTCCAAAGACAAACATTTGCAGTAAAATGGCCTTACTGAATAGCTCAGTGACTTTCAACGTGGCACCGTCATAGGATGCCACCTTTACAACAAGTCAGTCCGTCAAATTTCTGCCCTGCTAGAACTGCCCRGGTCAACTGTAAGTGCTGTTATTGTGAAGTGGWAACGTCTAGGAGCAACAACGGCTCAGCTGCGAAGTGGTAGACCACACAAGCTGAACGGGAACGCCAAGTGCTGAAGCGCGTAGCAATCATCTGTCCACGACAGCAATTCTCACTACCGAGTCCCAAACTGCCTCTGGAAGCAACGTCAGCACAAGAACTGTTAGTCGGGAGCTTCATGAAATGGGTTTCCATGGCCGAGCAGCAGCACACAAACCTAAGATCACCATCATGCACAATGCCAAGCGTCAGCTGAGGCGGTGTTAAGCTCGCCCCCATTGGACGCTGGAGCAGTGAAAACGCATTCTCTGGAGTGATGAATCACGCTTCACGGACGAATCTGAATGCTACCTGCCCCAATGCATAGCGCCAACTGTAAAGTTTGGTGGAGGAGGAATAATGATCTGGGGCTTTTTTTGAAGGTTCTGGCCCCTTAGTTCCAGTGAAGGGAAATCTTAACGCTACAGCATACAATGACATTCTAGACGATTCTGTGCTTCCAACTTTGTGGCAACAGTTTGGGGAAGGCCCTTTCCTGTTTCAGCATGACAATGTCCTGTGCAAAAAGCGAGTTCCATACAGAAATGGTTTATAGAGATCGGTGTGGAAGAACTTGACTGGCCTGCACAGAGCCCTGACCTCAAGCCGATCTAACACCTTTGGGATGAATTGGAACGCTGACTGCGAGCCAGGACTAATCGCCCAACATCAGTGCCCGTCCTCACTAATGCTCTTGTGGCTGAATGGAAGCAAGTCCCCGCAGTAATGAACCAACATCTAGTGGAAAGCCTTCCCAGAATAGTGGAGGCTGTTATAGCAGCAAAGGGGGGGGACCAACTCCTTATTAACGTTCATGATTTCAGAATGAGATGTTGGACGAGCAGGTGTGCACATACACTACATCAACAAAAGCATGTTCTAAATCGATTGAACCTATATGGATTCTGGAACATCCGCTTCCTTAAAACCATTTAGTCGGTTGTTCAATAAAATAAAACTTGGCGTGTGTCAACTTTTTGCGTTCCAATATACTTCTTGTGGATGGTCAAGGTACTATACTAGTATCCCAAATTGAGATTGAAACTGGACTGGGGAACCTGAGTAACACACCTGGCTATATGTTCCCTGGTAAAACACTGGATGCGATCGACCGTACTTCTCTTCAAAACTATGGATGAAGGAGACAACGTCACCCACGGGGTCTGTGACGCGTCCACGAGGGTCTGGCCTGACCCACCGCAGGGCAAACCTGGGGAGGAGGAGGAGGAACCAATCAGTCKCCTTTATACAGAAACGTCAGGCAGCTCATGTTTATAAAGGGAAACTGATGGCCAAATACAGTTTCTTTGTATTACCTAAATATGTCCAGAAGTGTGTAATATGTCAATCTGAAAGGTAGCATTATCATGTAGTAACTCCATCCTATTAATCCCTGAAAAAGTAAGAAAAAGACCAGATGAGACATGATGATCAGAACAGTGGAAAGATTCAATGAGAATACTACAGCTGTCAGCTGGATGAGTTCAGTTATGGACTTGATTTCTGTAAGCAGAAGGTTGCCCCACTGTGTATGCGAATGTCATATTGCAGAGTCTACCTTTAAAGTTGAGATGCAAGAACAATTTACCAGTGACATATGAGACAAGAGAATCAGTGTACGTACTCTGGGTTGTGGCCTGGAGACGATATAACTATACACTCTGTGGTCTGCTGTGTTGACCTGTAAGGGTCTGGACGGCGGAGGGTTAAACACACTAGGAACTCCTTCCTGCTCATTCAGTCTGTCCTGCACCGCAGCCTGGGAACACACACACACACACACACACACACGATTTGATCTCAACTTGGACAGCACAGGAAGACTAAACCATGACCATTTCAAAGAGCAGAGATCATGATGAATTTAAGGCAACATTTGTCACATGATATATATTACTGCACTGTATGTAACTCATTCATAACAGTGCAACCACTGAGAAATTATTGTGCATGATGTCCTGTGTATTTTGTGGTCTTCAAGGCCCACATCAACAACAAAAAAGAGCCATTCATGTATTTTGGGGTTGACAGTTCTTACCTCGATGTTCCAATTGTGTTGTTCTAATGTGCGCCGACATTGGTCCATAGACTCCAAACCTGTCAAGTCCTGAAATCAAATCCAAAAATCATTAGTCTCAGATCTAACACTAGTGTACACGGGACTGGACCAATCTCCAATTGATTGGAGTACAGATGTTAGGTTCAACGAATTTATTCCAATAATTCCTACAGGACATTTCCATATCTTGGTTCTGGATGAAACAGAGGGGGGCCTTACTAGGAACTACCCTGTCATGTGCCATAACAGTTGTGTCTGATGATCACTCTCAAGCCATCTTTTCAGCGAACAGTTTAACTAAGTAACGTTAGCTTTGTTGACCTAGCTAGCCAACTGTCGTTAGCCTAGCTAGCTAACGTTAGTTGTAAGTAACTAAGACAAGTCCTGCAAGATAACTAAAGTTCAAAAATGTATTTTCTAATTCACCATACACTGATTGAAGTTTGCTGATGTGATTCTTTGGGGGAATTGTCGGGAACYGACYAGCAATTCAAGACAATAGTTTGTAGAGAAAATAATTGGTGTGTTGTTAGATAACGTTAACGGTAACTGGTTAGTTAGTTAACCGAGGCGCTAGGGGTATCGAAATTATATTGTCAAAAAGCAGTTTTACACCCATAACGTGATTTATATTGAACKATTTCCATCGTATATCTAAACATACATTAATATGGAGTTATATATAAACTACTGTAAGCCGAATAAAGGTTGACTACCTGAAATTGAAGGAGTTTTTCAGTCTGCGCCTGAGATAATTCCTGCTCCTCTGGCGCCGCCATCTTACCTCGCCAATAGTTACTTGCAGTTTGCAAACGATTCGTTCTTCTTCTTCTATGATATAATAGCAATCCGCAAACCAACGTTAAAGGTGCATGCCGCCACCTATTGTGCTGGAGTGTGTGGTTAATCACGGTTTACAACATTTCTAAGTCCTCCTACCTTAACTCAGTACGTCTGAGAAAAGAAAAAAAAAGAGCCCTACTAACTTCTAATAGACCCTTCCCCATCCCCCAAATGCCGTCCAAACCCCTCCAACCTCAATCTGTCCCTCTCTTCAACATACTTACAACAATATAACAACACATGCTCCACTCCAGACATGAACCAATTCACATGCTTGCCAACCAGATGTAATGACGAGTTCAATGTGCAATGTCCTAAGCGCAATCGAGCAAACACCACTTCGTCTTTTCTAATCTGACCTTTGAATTTTAGTCCACCGACCTTTCTTTGTAGGGCATATAAATGCCGGTGRTCAGAGTCCCATCTCTTCTGCCACACATCTATCAAAATGGCTCTGATCTTACATTTGGCCTCACCMCTACCCAGAGGAACATTCATATCAATTATATCTAGTTTRAAAGCTCTTTTAGCTAACTGGTCTACAATTTRATTCCCTTCCACACCCGAATGTGCTGGGYCCCAGCAGAATCTRACTACTACACACATTCTCTCAATTCTCCATGATAACATTGATACCTCCAATAGTAGGTCACTCCTATTAGATTGACCAGATGARAAACTATTCAATACAGACAGAGAATATYAGCATATAATAATTCTAACAGGTTGTACGTGTAACCGGTGTGAAATGGCTAGCTAGTTAGCGGGGTGTGCGCTAATAGCGTTTCAATCGGTGACGTCACTCGCTTTGAGACCTTGAAGTAGTTGTTCCCCTTGCTCTGCAAGGGCCGCGGCTTTTGTGGAGCGATGGGTAACGATGCTTCGAGGSTGGCTGTTGTCTATGTGTGCAGAGGGTCCCTGGTACGAGCACAGGTAGGGGCGAGGAGAGGGACGGAAGCGATACTGTTACATACGTCCTCCACCCACTGGAGGGCAACTATTATCYGTAACAGCTCAACTGAYTATACTTTCCTTTTGTCTACCAAGGTTAGATCAACAACAGGATCTGGGAGTAACCATGGAGGAACATCCCCTATCACCACAGAAGGGCCAACCTCCAACTCCCTCAAACCACTCTCATCAGCAAGCTTTCC
The DNA here is from genome assembly GCF_002910315.2 of Salvelinus sp. IW2-2015. NCBI lineage: Eukaryota > Metazoa > Chordata > Actinopteri > Salmoniformes > Salmonidae > Salvelinus > Salvelinus sp. IW2-2015. The sequence goes on along the minus strand of NC_036838.1, from coordinate 5,736,026 downwards.
AACTGTCTAACCAAAACCACTACCTTGTCTACTAGTATATTCCCAACAGTCATCTAGAACAGTAGCAGTGGGATGGTCAACCTCACAGCCTTTCAACCCAATAAACTAAACYGGATTAACAATGGGGTCCATCAAGTGCTGAAGGAGTCTTGCCTCAAATATCTGTTTTTTGTTCACTGTGTGTGCCACTCTCTGCAGCTCGCTCATTTGTAGTTCTAAACATATTTAGGGTGTTTTTTTACTCACTTTTTGTCTCTCCCACGACGTTATTCCTCTCTCCTACAGCGTCCATCACAATTACATGCACATGGACAATTATGAATATTCAGCGATGACGTCATTTCGCGACTTTTAGGACAGGCAATAACTACTTTCCTTACAAAAAATATCAATAATAATAATTTTTTGTATTATTGATATTTTTTGTATGTTTGAGTAWTGTTAATACCTGTGTTTGGTGTGCTAGACATGTTTGATGTASCAWTGTAAGTTGATTTTTGTATTATGAATAAAAAAAAMAGCTACTTTCCTTAKTGAGGAGTTGGCAACACTGCCTCCCTCTGTACCTAGTAACCGTAGCTCCGTGAACAGACACTCTGCAAACATGGCAGCTGCCGCTACCCCGGTTGTCCCTGAACAGTCAGCGACAACCACCCATTTACCAATGCTCGACATATCCAAGCCCCCCGTTATAGAGGGATTTACACCGCTATCGCGACCCAGAGAAGAGACGTTTCAGGAGAAGTTTATGAGGAAGTCGAAGGAGAACCCGTTCGTCCCTATAGGTCAGTTACGTAAGCGGTACTGTAACTCTATTGAAAATTGTCCAATGTCCACAGCTGTACCTAGTCGGCTTCAATACATACTGTTACTAAATTAGATGTTTCATGCATTGAATAGACTGTCATTTGGTCGTTCACTTACGACCAAGAGACAACACTGTTGTAGCTAGTTAGCTAACTATGTTAACTCGTTTGCTAGCTAGCAGGGGAACGGCATACAATCAACTTAACCGCTAATTTGGTAACTTTACAGCCAGCTACAGTTTTTTTAAATAAGATGTGTCATGCAGTGTCCTTGTGGACCCCATACACTAAAAGGCGTCAACATTGATTATTTGATTGGAACATAGCCGAGTGTCCCAAGCCCCGTTATGAAACATTACAAGGGCCATAATGCCCTTTGTCAAGGAGTTTCATAAAACAAAACATGTATTATAAGGGTAAACTAGTGCAATTAATGGGTCATACACTGGGTGCCAGACTACACAGGTCAGTAACTGTCAGTGTAACATAGTTAGGTATTGGACATTTATGTGAATATAACATCGAAACACTACAACACATTGGGCGTGCTCTCTGCAGCTCTTTCCCCTGTGGTTACAGAATGAATTGCATACACAATCAGGCCTAAAATATCTTCAAATTTACACCAGTCAGGGTGCTTGTTCTTTTACAGTACAATGGACTGTACACCATTAGACCCTCCCCTTCAGTCTTACAAAACAAAWCAGAGAAGCATTGAGACCACTGTGAAACAAAATGGAAGTTACTGAATGCGCCTCCTTTCACATCAGCTATTTTCAGACCGTTTATGGAAAACCTAATTGTTTTCTCCTCTCAGGTTGCCTCGGTACAGCTGGAGCGTTGATGTACGGTCTCCGAGCCTTCAAACAAGGCAAGACCCGGCAGTCCCAGCTCCTGATGAGAGGACGTATCTTCGCACAAGGCTTCACTGTAGTCGCTATCATCTTCGGRGTGTTCACCACAGCACTGAAGAAAAACTGAGCAGCATCAGGGTTGTATTCATTACTGCAAAACCTTCTTTTTTTTGCCAACGGGAAATAACTAAAACAAGGGGTTTCTTATTAGACAAGTTCAGGTAGTCCCTCCTTGTTTCAGACCGTTTTCTAGCGTTCGTTGGCTAGTGAATACGACCCAGGCCTTCTGGAACCTCCCGCCAGTTTATCCTCTCCTTGGAGAGAACCGTAGTGGGAATGAAATMATGTTTGAATATGTAGAAAGACTAACAGAACAGATATTTAAAAAAGGGCCAATCAACTGTTTTTTCTCTCTCTCTCCTTTTTCTGGACTTCCTTAACTGTGCTTTGGGCCGATCCAGTCAAATGAAATGTACACCCTGTTCTGCAGATGGCAAAACAAGCACGGCACAGACTGCCTTGAGTTTTTAAAACATAATGCAGCCATCCACATATGTAGACACACAGCCAACCCACTACCACTTGCTTATCTGTTAGAGATCCACCTCTGTAATACAGAGAATTATTACAAGATTCAGAACCACCTTTTTAGCACCATGTATTGTCAGTTCCACTAGCCATGTATTAGCCATATCAAGTAAAACTGTCCTGTCCCTTTAATAAAAATGTAAAAATTCATAGTTTGTGTGCTGTAATACTTGAGAGAAAGATGGCACATAGGACCAATATAGTGAAATAAGGGGTGTTGTAGGGACCGGTGAATAAGGGGTGTTGTAGGGACCGGTGAATAAGGGGTGTTGTAGGGACCGGTGAATAAGGGGTGTTGTAGGGACTGGTGAAGATAATCTGTCACTGTGGGGCTCTGGTAAGGGAGGCAGAGGTACAGCCCAGGGCTTTCCTACTGCATTTTACCAGTAAGCCTTGGGGCTCTGGTAAGGGAGGCAGAGGTANCCAGGGCTTTCCTACTGCATTTTACCAGTAAGCCTTGGGGCTCTGGTAAGGGAGGCAGAGGTACAGACCAGGGCTTTCCTACTGCATTTTACCAGTAAGCCAATGGTCTCCAGTCTTCCCAAATAGCCCCTGTGTATAATACAGTCTTATTTTAATGCTCACACAAACCCTTTGATTGATGAAGAGTTTTTAAATGTTTATTGATGAAGAGTTTTCCAGTTCCCATGTAACATTCTGTGTGAGGCTGGATGATACCATCCTAATAGATAACAGTTGATCACAGATTCACAGGAAATGCAGCTGAAAATGAAAAAAGGGGGGGGTTTGAAAATATGACTCAACATTAGACTAGTGTTCATTCATGTGGTTTAATAACATGGCCATGATTAGGACTCTAAACAGAGTGGCCACGAATCCCACTTTTCCTGGAGCTTTTACCATGTGGCGTTTCTCTACGTTCAGTCTCAACAGGCGACTCTGGTGAACGGTGCTGATTTAATAACATAAGATCAATCTATCTGGGGAGGGGGGTTACCCAAGGAGCCGCAGCCTTGACCTAAAAACCATGACGTAACAAGCCCCCCCCTATTATGTGATTTCTTGTGATGCCGAGGATCAACCTCAGAATGATAGGATTCTTTAGATGGGAAGACACTACTTTTTTGTTGGAACAGACTATGTTGTCTGATCCCAGATTTGTTTTATGCTGTCAACTTCTATGGCCATCGCCTAGACCGTATGTAGAAAGGGTCATTGTCCCGTTTGGCAAGACCGCACAAAATAGATCATAAACCAGGCRATAAATAGTCAAGCTTGGGAAGGAAATAAAAGAAAATTGCCAAAAATACAAACAGTGACAGGAGTTCAAAGTTCAGCAAGGCCACAAGCTCATAGCATCTAAAATGTCAGGACAAATTACTAGGTACCGTTAAATAATCAATTAGGAATATTATACAACAGTAAATTAATAGGTGTGTGAATCAATATTTAACAAKAAAAAAAAATGGCATATGTGGTGCCTGAACAGGACTGGCTATATTACACCCGACACATTAAATCAAATACAAAGTATAGTGGAGATGAACCTAATCTGTTATTTGATAAAAGAACACTTCACACCCTAAATATTGGGGAGAGGAATCATACTTAAAAGATAAAGGTTTGACCCAATGCCCTTCTCTTTTATGAGAGGGAAGAAGTTTAATAAAGATAATACAGTAACCATATTTTCTTAAATTCAGTAATTGTAGCGGTCAAATAGAAGCATTGTTGAGGGGAAGTTAAAGGGACAGAGAGCAGTCAGTCCTTCATGTTAAGGTAGTGAGGTATATTACATCGGGAATAAGGAAAGATGGGGGGCAGAGACAATACCTTTCCTCCACATGTTAGAGACATGACAGAAAACAGGAGGGTCTGAACATATAAAGAACCCCGGAACCAAAAGAGTAGATATGAAAAGAACCTAGAACATTCTACCTGAATGCAAACCAGGGTTCATAACTCAAGAGCAGGGAAACATCYCCYCCCCTCCGTTCCATTGGCCGTACTAGCGCACCAGAGGTGTCTGTTTGAGGGCTATGAGGACCGAGCYCATCCGGGACACGTCCTTGGCTGTCTTGTTGGTCTTGGGGTTGAAGTCACAGAGACGGGCCACTCTCTCCCACTCCGTCCCTGGGCTGTCACCGTCAGCCTCAGACAGGAAGGCCTCTTCAGATGCCCTGGAGGAGGGAAGGAAGGGAGATATGGACGAGGTGTTGGACAAGGTGTTTGATGGACGGTTTCCCGGACAGAGATTAAGCCTGGTTCTGGACTAATTAGCATCTCCTTTGAAATAACATTTTATTAATCTGTGTCAGGAAAACCGTCCCATAGAGATTAGTACCACTGACATGCCATGCTGCCAAAACACTTAACTTTTCAAAACACTCAATCACTTCCACGTCAGACTCACAGCCCCGCAAATAATGTCCACGTCACAGACCCTCAAATCACTTTCACGTCACAGACTCACAGTGGGTGTACATTTGACTAAAACTTACACACAGTATTGAAAATAGGCTACATGCATTTCTGGCAAATGTTCACAACTGAAATTATAAGATGAAAGACAATGAACACTGTTGTTGTCATTTATGGACATAGTCAAATACAGTCCCTCCAGGACCCAAAATGGAGTCTAAATAATGTGTTTGTTTCACAGTTGGGACATGCAAACACCTTTAACTACAGGTAACAAACTTAAAAAGGTAGAATGCCAAGACAATACTAAACCATTAGCAGAAGAGTTTTAAAACCTACACAAAGTTTATCACTTGAGAGTTGGGCTGTTTGTAGAAAGTCTCATCAGCAAGCCTAGGTGTTTAGAGCAAAAGACAGCAGAAAAGAAGAGAGAGATGAATCAGTGTCACACAACATGCAGAGTTAAGAGTTGGTAGGACAGGAAGCCGTAGTGACAGAAGGCCAGATTAACTAACACGATTCAAGAGGGGAAGTTCCATCAGATGAACACTACATTGTAGACTGACCAGGTGAATCCAGGTGAAAGCTATGATCACTTATTGATGCCACTTGTTAAATCCACTTAAATCAGTGTAGATGAAGGGGGAAGAGACGGGTTAATGAAGGATTTTTTAAGCATTGAGACATGGATTGTGTATGTGTCACGCCCTGACCATAGAGAGCTTTTTATTCTCTATGTTGGTTAGTTCAGGGTGTGACTAGGGTGGGTTATCTAGGTGAATTATATTTCTATGTTGGCCTGATATGGTTCCCAATCAGAGGCAGCTGTTTATCGTTGTCTCTGATTGGGGGATCATATTTAGGCAGCCATTTCACCATTGTGCTTTGTGGGATCTTACATTGTCTAGGTATAGTTGCCTGTGAGCACTACTCTGAGCCTCACATTTCGTTTGTTCGCTTTATTGTTTTCTTTGAGTTTCACTACCTAATAAAGAGGATGGAACCACGCTGCATCTTGGTCCACTCATTATAACGACCGTGACAGTATGTGTGCCATTCAGACGGTGAAATGGGCAAGACAAAATATTTAAGTGCCTTTGAACGGGGTATGGTAGTAGGGTGACAGGCGCACCGTTTTGAGTCAAAAAAACTACAACGCTGCTGAGTTTTCCCCCACACYGTCAACAGTTTCCTGTGTGTATCAAGAATGGTCCACCACCCAAAAGGACATGCAGCCAACGGGAGGCCAGGGGTTGAAAACGGGTCATTGATGAAAGAGAACAAAGGGAGGCTGACACGAGTCATGCAGAGCAACAGACAGACAGTCAACCTGACAGACACATTAAACTAATGTAAGAACTCGTTGTACTTTGAAACTAAATGGGGTGTGGCAGCCGACGACCTTACAGGGTTCCACGTCTTTCAGCAACAACAAAAACAAGACACAGCAGTGGGAACGAAAACACTGGAGAATTGGAACGAAAACACTGGAGGATTGGAACGAAAACACTGGAGAATTGGAACGAAAACACTGGAGAATTGGAACGAAAACACTGGAGAATTGGAACGAAAACACTGGAGGATTGGAAGGAAAACAATGGAGAATTGGAAGGAAAACCACTGGAGAATTGGAAGGAAAACCACTGGAGGATTGGAAGGAAAACCACTGGAGAATTGGAAGGAAAACCACTGGAGAATTGGAAGGAAAACCACTGGAGAATTGGAAGGAAAACCACTGGAGGATTGGAAGAAAACCACTGGAGGATTGGAACGCAAAACACTGGAGATTGGAACGAAAAACACTGGAGGATTGGACGAAACACTGGAGGATTGGAAGGAAAACCACTGGAGGATTGGAAGGAAAACCACTGGAGGATTGGAACGAAAACACTGGAGAATTGGAAGGAAAACCACTGGAGGATTGGAAGGAAAACCACTGGAGGATTGGAAGGAAAACACTGGAGAATTGGAAGGAAAACACTGGAGGATTGGAAGGAAAACACTGGAGAATTGGAAGGAAAACACTGGAGAATTGGAAGGAAAACCACTGGAGGATTGGAAGGAAAACACTGGAGAATTGGAAGGAAAACCACTGGAGGATTMGAAGGAAACCACTGCCTGGTCTGATGAATCCTGGTTCCTGCTGTTTCACGCTGATTGGAGGACTAGAGTATGGAGGAAACCATGAATCCATCATGCCTCATGTCAACYTTACAGGCAGGTGGTGTGTTTTCATGACACACATTGGGCCCCTTGATCAAAGTGGAGCAACGTTTTAATACCACATGATATCTGAACATCATTGCCAATCAGTTACATCCCTCCGTGGCAGCAGTGTATTTTTTTCAGCAGGATAATACCCTATGCCYAAAGGCAGGGATTGTCCAGGAATGGTTCCACAAACACGAGTGACTCCAGCTTACTGCAGTGTCCTGTCCAGTCCCCAGTCCCCTCGAGTATCTGTGGGATGAGACGGAACGAGCTATTCAGAGTAGAGATCCACTACCGTAGGAAGCATTGGAGTCAACATGGGCCAGCATCTCTGTGGAACACTGTCGACACCTCGTAGAGTCCGTGCCCTGGCTGTTAACACCCCGACGACTTGAGGCAGTTCAACTGACTATTAGGAAGGTGTTCCTAATGTTTTGTACAGTCAGTGTATAGGACAATACAACTCCATTGTCACGATAAACACACAACATTGTCTCAACCATCATAGTCCACAGTAGTCAGCAGTTTAGACAATGGCCAGATATACTGCAACCTGACATTTATAGGTCAATGGACATTTCTAGCCTCAGGTGTATCCCAAATGCCTCCCTATGCCCTATTTAGTGCACTACTTTTGAACAGAGCCCTATAGGCCTTGGAGTACACTATACAGAGAACCAGGTGCCATTTGGGCTGCAGAGTGTTCAGTTTTCAGGCTGTTGGCCTGGACGCAGTTCTC
>NC_036838.1:5708696-5723222 GCF_002910315.2 Salvelinus sp. IW2-2015 | reverse complement strand
GAAGAAAAGACCCCACTGGAGATGGACGAAAACACCTGGAATTGGAAGGCAAAACCACTTGGAGGATTGAAGAAAACACTGCGAATTGGAAGGAAAACACTGGAGAATTGGCAAGGAAAACACTGAGAATTGAAGGAAAACCACTGGAGGATTGGAAGAAAAACACTGGAGAACTTGGAAGGAAAAAACACAGTGAGGAGTTGAAGGAAACCACTGCCTGGTCTGGTATGAATCCTGGTTCCTGCCTGTTTCACGCTGAGTTGAGGACTAGATATGGAGGGAACCATGAATCCATCATGCCTCATGTCAACGTTACAGGCAGGTGGTGTGTTTTCATACACACATTGGGCGCCCTTGATCAAAGTGGAGCAACGTTTTAATACCACATGATATCTGAACATCATTGCCAATCAGTTACATCCCTCCGTGCAGGCAGTTATTTTTTTCAGCAGGATAATATACCCTATGCCAAAAGCAGGGGAATTGTCCAGGAATGGTTCCACAAAACACGAGTGACTCCAGCTTACTGCAGTTCCTGTCCAGTCCCCAGCCCCTCGAGTATCTGTGGGATGAGACGGAACGAGCTATTCAGAGTAGAGATCCACTACCGTAGGAAGCATTTGGAGTCAACCATGGGCCAGCATCTCTGTGAAACACTCTCGACACCTCGTAGAGTCCGTGCCCTGGCTTTAACACCCCGACGACTTGAGGCAGTTCAACTGACTATTAGGAAGGTGTTCCTAATGTTTTGTACAGTCAGTGTATAGACATACAACTCCATTGTCACGATAACACACAACATTGTCTCAACCATCATAGTCCACAGTATTCAGCAGTTTAGACAATGGCCAGATATACTGCAACCTGACATTTATAGGTCAATGGACATTTCTAGCCTCAGGTGTATCCCAAATGCCTCCCTATGCCCTATTTAGTGCACTACTTTTGAACAGAGCCCTATAGCCTTGGAGTACACTATACAGAAGAACCAGGTGCCATTTGGGCTGCAGAGTGTTCAGTTTTCAGCTGTGCTGGACGCAGTTCTCACACCACACACTCTCTGTCTGTCTGTCTGTCTGTCTGTCTGTCTGTCTGTCTGTCTGTCTGTCTGTCTGTCTGTCTGTCTGTCTCTCTCAGCCTCTCTCTCCTCAGCCTCTCTCTCTCTCTGCTCTGAAAGAAAAGGAGCTGTAGTACAAGCTGCACTTTGCCAGACTTAGTCAACGTCTGTTTGGGAAGCATGAGAGAAGGTTGGTTTTAGTACAGAAAAGACCCCAGAGAATAAAATATGTTACGACAGAGAAAAGAAAGCGACACGCGGAGAGAAATACTTTGATAGTAATTGAAGCGTAGGACTATAGAGGGCATTAAAATAGGTCATTAATAGTTAGGTAAACACCAGTTAATAGTTAAACGCAATGAGAAGTTACGTGTCATTTCGTTACTTTCCTTAGTTTTACGACAGTTCAGGTGTTTTACCAAACAAGGTCAGATGTTTTACCACAGGTCAGGTGTTTTACCACAGGTCAGAGTTTTACCACCAGTCAGGTGTTTTACCACAAGGTCAGGTGTTTTACCACAGGTCAGATGTTTTACCACAGGTCAGGTGTTTTACCACAGGTCAGATGTTTTTACCACAGGTCAGGTGTTACCACAGGTCAGGTGTTTTACCCACAGGTCAGGTGTTTTACCACAGGTCAGGTGTTTAACACAGGTCAGGTGTTTAAACCACAGGTCAGGTGTTAACCACATCAGTGTTAACCACAGGTCAGGTGTTTTACCACAGGTCAGGTGTTTTACCACAGTCAGTGTTTCAGGTGTTTTACCACAGGTCAGGTGGTTACCACAGGTCAATGTTTTACCACAGGTCAGATGTTTTACCACAGGTCAGATGTTTAAGACAGGTCAGATGTTTTACCACAGGTCAGATGTTTTACCACAGGTCAGGTGTTTTACCACAGGTCAGATGTTTTACCACAGGTCAGATGTTTTACCACAGGTCAGGTGTTTTACGACAGGTCAGATGTTTTACGACAGGTCAGCTTGGTGACATAGTACACAAACGACGGATCCTTCAGGCACACAAACTGATCTCTGCATTTCTTACCAATCCTGAATAATGAGCCATATCCATCCGCTCCAAAAAGCAGGCCAACAAAACATTGGAACCGTGGGGTCAGAGGTCAGCTCAGCTGTCACCGTTTACACTCTGTTTAAACTATTTAGCAGGAAATCCTGTCCACGTTATTATTACAATAAATATTTTAGGTACATGAATAAAGTCAACTCTCTGTGACAGTCTATCGATAGTCTTTAAGCCTAAGCTAACACATCTTACTTCCTGATCTGATCTCACGGAAATAACCACAGAAACACACATTCTGATCACATCATTGCTCTTAATTCTCATAGTTAACGACTACAGATACAATTTACATTTCATATTTTGTCTGATATATGTTGTATATTGTCTGATATAGTTTGTATATTGTCTGATATATGTTGTATATTGTCTGATATATGTTGTATATTGTCTGATATATGTTGTATATTGTCTGATATATGTTGTATATTGTCTGAACTGGTATTTCCTGTTATGTTGGTTTCAGGTATGCAAACTGATGACGGCCCAACAAGGTGACACTGAAACATGCAATATATCCCTGCTAGGGGGAAATATAGGTTTTAACTAACTAAACAACAAAGAATAGTATCTACATGATCAGTCTCTGTGTGTAAAATAAAAAGTGGTTCATGTGAACCGAACTCACAGCTAAAAAATGTAAGGAAAGTAATCTAATGTAATTTGTTGCCTAGCCTTTACTGCAAATGACACTCAAGTCTTGAAAACAAACATTACACTAATATTACAGTTACCATGACAGCCTTTATAATAGAACGCTCGTTACCACGACAGCCTTTATAATAGAACGCTCGTTACAAGACAGCTTTATAAAGATACGCTCGTTACCGCGACAGCCTTATAATACGAACGCTCGTTACCGCGACAGCCTTTATAATAGAACGCTCGTTACCAGCGACAGCCTTTATAATAGAACGCTCGTTACCGCGACAGCCTTTATAATAGAAGCTCCGTTGACAGCCTTTATAATAGAAGCTCGTTACCCGCGACAGCCTTTATATATAGAACGCTCGTTACCGCGACAGCCTTTATAATAGAACGCTCGTTACCCGCACGACAGCCTTTATAATAGAACGCTCGTTACCACGACAGCCTTTATAATAGAACGCTCGTTACGCGACAGCCTTTATAATAGAACGTCGTTACCGCGACAGCCTTTTATAATAGAACGCTCGTTACCACGACAGCCTTTATATATAGAACGCTCGTTACCAGACAGCTTTATAATAGAACGCTCGTTACGACGACAGCCTTTATAATAGAACGCTCGTTACCCACGCAGCCTTTATAATAGAACGCTCGTTACCTGACGACAGCCTTTATAATAGAACGCTCGTTACCGCGACAGCCTTTATAATAGAACGCTCGTTCCGACCGGACAGCCTTTATAATAGAACGCTCGTTACGCTGACAGCCTTTATAATAGAACGCTCGTTACCAGACAGCCTTTATATAGAACGCTCGTTACCACGACAGCCTTTATAACAGAACGCTCGTTACCACGACGCCTTTATAATAGAACGCTCGTTACCACGACAGCCTTTATAATAGAACGCTCGTTACACGACAGCCTTTATATAGAACGCTGTTACCGACGACAGCCTTTATAATTAGACGTTGTTCACGACAGCCTTTATAATAGAACGCTCGTTACCACGACAGCCTTTATAATAGAACGCTCGTTACCACGACAGCCTTTATAATAGAACGCTTGGAGAAAAGAAACATCTTAAAGTAGAAATAGAATGAAACAAACAGGCATTCTATTTCTGTTCTATTATAATGGCCACTATAGTAGACATTGATCAAGTGCACAAGTGCACTACATGTGTGGAAAAATAACATTCACTGAGTAAAACATGTAATAATCCCCCRTCACTCACACACAAGTATTACTGTCAAGTTCAACACAACTAAAACAATATCTTTGGGCTACACTGCACACATTATTACATAGTACACGTTCCGCCTGTGGACATCTCTACTACTAAGTTCCAGCAGAGAATGACACCGTTTGTAGGCATAACTGATCTCTTTCAGGCAGAGTACACCTGGCAGAGTACACCTGGCAGAGTACACCTGGCAGAGTACACCTGGCAGAGTACACCTGGCCCTTTTTATTGAAAAGGTGAGAAAGAGGGAAAGTGTATGGTGTTCCTTTCACCTCTATAGCGGCATCCATCTTAAGCCAGGCCCAGCTCCAGCTACAATACACTTGATCCCTGAATCCACTTGTTTAACAAGCAACACCTCATTTTCAACTAATTCTCTCATTCTGAAAATGAACCACATACTGTAGAGGGAAAACATTAGTTCACAGATAGTAGTTAGTTCGTTAGCTAGTTAACATTTCACACAGATTGCAAGGGTCCAGTAAGCAACTAACACGAATCAAGTAGGTCACCTACTTCGGATTCAAAACGGGGAATTTCACCAAAAGGTGACTAGTTTGCATCCCCTGTAGTTTTGAGGGAACCATGTAGGAACTAAACAGAGCTAGCTAGGAACTAACCTGTTGTTGGACTTGTTCTTCTCCATCTGTTCAATCTGGTGCACATGCCAGTCCTCCAGCTCTTTCTTGGCCTTCTCTTTCCACTCAGCCTCCGCAGCCTTGGACGCAGAGTCTTCAGGGTTCACATACACACAGGGGGGATGGTATGATCAATACACAATCAACAGAACGTGCACAATACCAGGGTCCTATTCAGTAGGAACAAAGCGGAAGCAAACAGGCGGAAATGGGGAGGACTACCTGAATTTGTCCAATAATAATAGCTTGTTTTCGTTTTTCCCGTTGCAAAACGTTTTGCTACGGTGTGCACTAATGAATACCCACCCGGGATGAAACGTTTTAGTCCACAATGCATTGTATGAGCTACAGAAGATGATGCTCTTTTCTCAGGAGATCAACTACAGAGTCAATACAGCAAGAACAAGACCACCTCAAGCATACCATACAGGACATGACACTGAGTGGAACCCAAATGAAGGGTGGTTCACACACAGAAATAGACAGACTATTCAACTTCACTTTCTCCCCCCCAGGTCTTTTATTTAGCTTTTTAGCTGGTAGGGGGAAAAGGTGACATTTAGGTGTCAACCTTTGTCAATGTAGACAATGAGTGGACAAAATACTGCATGTATCGTAGCGGTAGAGACTGTATGTATCGTAGTTATAGGTAAGTCTGAAGTAGCTCTCTGTCCAAACTGGCACCCTATTCCCTATATAGTGCACTACTTTTGACCAGAGCCCTATGGACCCTGGTTAAAAGTAGTGCACTATATAGGGACTAATGTGCCATTTGGGCCACACTATAATCTCTGCTGTTTACTTACCTAGTTGCTCCAGCCGTGCCTTCTGCTCCTCCCTCCACTTACGCAGGCTCTCAGGCTCTGCTCTCAGAGAGTCCACCTGGGCGATGGCCGCATAGCTGTCCGATGGACCGTTGGACTCCTGGGGGGAGAAGAACCAGGACCAGGCATGAGACATAAGGACCACCAGTCATAGGCTGCGTTTACACAAGCAGCCCAATTCTGATCTTTTGCCAATTATATAGTTTCCAACAGGCTGATATTCTACATAGTTTAGCGCAGAAAACATGGTAATTAACTACAATGGCCATAATCCATTGTGCGCCCYCTTAAAATTGTCCKGGTCTGTGCGGAGRAGACACGGCGATAAAAAGAGAACGCGCGATCGAGAGGGATAAAAAGCAGTTGTTTCGCGACGCTGAAAATACATGATTCTAAGTGATTGATAGTTGCCATTCAGCAGTCATAAAAGTATGTCTTATTTACTTTTGAAGAACTACTAAAATAATGATTTATGTCAGACAGCAGCTCTATAGAGAGATGAGATGATGACTTGGAATGAAACAATAAAGGAATCAAAATAAAAGTCATATTTTATAAAGTAAAGTGAATAAATGTTGGTTAATAAGTGATAAGCAGTAATGGACAGTCACTACAATCTTGGGACTATTATTCATTGTTTTATTCTGTGTTGTTACAGCATTCAACCCACATAATGCATTTAATGTCTAAAAATAATAAATAAAAACTGAAATCCGTGATTATAGTTAGGGACCGTCCATAAATTAGTGTAAATGACACAATATTTTCATGTTGCACACCTTTTTATTTCTCATTAAATGCTTTCAATATCTGTATATTCATTTCTACAATGTATAGTTGGTTTGAGATTTTTAAGCCATTGAAATGTGGAGGAATTGGAATTTTAACCTCTAAATTACAGGATTGGTGTCCCGTTCCTCGGTACAGTTGAGCTAACGTAGGCTAATGTGATTAGCATGATGTTGTAAGAAACTAAAACAATTCCCAGGACATAGACATATCTGATATGGGCAGATTTACATGTTAACAATTCACTTACCATTGAGAAAGAGGTACTAATTGCAGGTGTGTTCTCATCTGCTATAGGTACAGTCTCACTTACAAAACTAACCTACAATAAAACATGTCCAAAAACATTTTTCTATAAATGTGAATTCTCATTAGAAGTGTTATTCTCTTACCAGCTCAAACATGTCTCCGTTTACCGTGGCTGCTGATGCTTCTGTAAACCCGGTATCTGACAGATGAAACAAAAAAACGGCTTTAAACAAACATATGACATGCTTTGCATTATTCTAACCTAGCTAGTCATCATTTGCTTTCGAGGGGTGGATAGATAGTGACAAGAATGCAGAAACACCTGCTTGGGCAGTAACTTAAACTAGCTTCTCACCACCACCTACCTATATTGGCTAACCTAATTTGGCCTGAGGATAACTTCAAWACATTTACACAATCACATCCAAACAAGTATATCGGACAAACTTGAGTCATTATTCAACTCAGGGTGCGGTGAGCTGCTGCTCCAACTAACGTTACTGTTTACATTGACAGTTGTCAATCAACTAACTAGCTAACGTTAGCTAGTTWGCTAACTAAAAGCCAGGCTAAACTTAGCTAGCAAACTAACTAACAAGTTGTCTGGTAAGAATTAACTACCTAGCTATGGTACTAATAAAAGTAACTTTTTTGTGTGTCTTCATTTATGTACTTCTAGTTTAGGAGTTAGTTTTAGTTAACATGCTAACTTAGCATAGCTAGCAACTTACCATATTCTACAGTAGCAGGTGAATCGGCTGCCGYCGGTTGTTCAACGGATCCCTCCAAAGCTCCGACTCCTTCGTCGTCATTCTCTATCACCGCTATTTCGCTTTCTTGCTGGGCTAAGAAAGCTGCTGCCGGGTCCACCTCGACAGGCAGCACTCCGTTGTCAGACGGGAACCCGAAATCTGCATCAGCCATCTTTCACAAAAGTGAAATGTAGCTAGTAGCTAACGTTATAATTATTGATTGTTATCTTGCTGGCTATCAATTAATTTAGCCGAGAGAGGAGTTATGATGATGATGGATATATCTGAATCATGCAGAACATGCAACTAACTGAACTTTTCATGAACGGTTGTCAGCTAATAGAACAATGAATAAGMACTAGCGTTAGCAAGCTTCTGTCTGTGATGATTCATGATTGCTCACTTTCAATTTGCCTAGCCTGCCACACGTACTTCCAACTTTTTTGGTTTATGAGGATGTGTCTCTCTCTGCTGGAGAAACCTAGAAATGCACTCCTATTTCCTAACTGGTATRTGAAGCAGTGTTGCCAACTCATCAGTYAGGAAAGTAGTTATTMCCTGTCCTAAAAGTCGCTAAATGACGCCATCACCTAATTTTCATAATTGTCCATGTGCATGTAATTGTGACGGACGCTGTAGGAGAGAGGAATAACGTCGTAGGAGAGACAAAAAGTGAGTAAAAAACACCCTAAATATGTTTAGAACTACATATGAACTTTCTTCTGTCGATTCTTGTTTTTTTAAATGTCACAATTCCAACCGTCCTCCTTTATCTGGGCTTGGGACCGGCAAAAGTGACCTATTTATATATATATATATATAAAAAGAAAATTGTTAGGTTTCTTAATTTGGTTTGGTTTTTAACCATATGGTCCACTTAGGAGCCTACAAGTCACAGTAAAACATTAACATTTTTAACCCTAACAATTTTTACATTTTTTTTGTATACAATCTACATTAACAATCTAAATGGACCAAAAAGAGACAATAGAAAAAACTGTCATTGGCAATATGAGAAAATTATGGTAACTAGTCTGGCCCTAATTTTTTCCAGACCCCCCCTCCAACACACACAGGCTGTGCTGGCTCACAGAAAGAGTGGGTCATTGTCATATTGGTCAAGGCTCTCTATGGCAGGTTCAGCAACTGAGGGAGCTGACTTAAATGAGTAAGCAGCTGATGTGCCAAAAAGCTGCAAAACATTATCAAACAGCTGGTGCTCATCGCAAGCCTCACCAGACAGCTTCAGTCCATATCGAATGTACAGGATGGAGTTAAGGGTCTGCATGGACATCCCATTTCTAAGTTTGCTTTTTACCACACTCATCTGGCTGAACACTCTCGACTTCAGCATTCGAGTGTGGCAAGG
Organism: Salvelinus sp. IW2-2015; assembly: GCF_002910315.2. Lineage (NCBI taxonomy): Eukaryota > Metazoa > Chordata > Actinopteri > Salmoniformes > Salmonidae > Salvelinus > Salvelinus sp. IW2-2015. The sequence continues at coordinate 5,714,569 of NC_036838.1, read as the reverse complement.
ACAACACAGACACAGCAGCCATGGCAAGTTCTTGAAACGGGTTGATATCAGCTGCATCCCTGAACTTCCAAATCTCAGTCCAGAAGCCCAGTGTGTTTTGGTCTCATTCCATTTACTAAGATGGATGGCACGCCATTGCTGGACAATCTTGTCTATCTCTGCAGGGGAGTAGCCAAGGAGCTTGGCTAATTTTTCTATTTCTCCATGGCTCTTATTGTGCTTTTAGAGTTTCCTCCACATTGAAAACGGACATGTACTGCAAATGCTTCGATGTTGTCCGGCAGTCTCACCCTCAACTCATTAGTGAGGGAGATGGTGAAGGCTACACACCGCTTTCGGACATTGTTTTCATCCTCAGACGCAAGGTGGAGCTCAGCTGCCTTTAACTCAAAAAAAGGTAACGGTTTGGGGACTGACGTATCCATCTATTGGCCCTTTGAGTACATCAACATTTACCGGTGGATTCAGCACCCGGCTGCTCACAGACTTGATCAGGCTAACCAAGCTGTCAAGTAGCTTAAGAGGATCCCTCAAAAGCCTTGATGGCCAACTGTACCTCACCCAGCACTGACTTCAAAAAAGTCAGATACAATATGTTTTGAGGATCACTGTACATGGAGTATAACACCTCAGCCATGTAGCAGTGTTCACTGGACTTGGTGACTGTGAAATGCAGCCTAAGCTCCTCCCACTGGTCCAAAATGCGTGAAACCGCGGGTTCAATGGAGAGCCAACGTGTGGCACACACCTTGGTTATCTGTAAAGGTTTCTCCCCACAGTTGATGGTCTCATATATGGCCTTGTAGGCCTCCCTGTGCTTTGGAGACACTGAAAACCAGTTATAAGTCTCTCGTACCAAGTACTCCACACTACGGGGGATGGTGTCATTGGAAGCATGACTTACAGCGAGCTGCAGAGAGTCGCACACGCAACGAATAAGAACCAGATATTTGAGGCCATACTCCTTCAGCACTTTATGGACCCCATTGTTAATCCTCGTCATAAGAGGCATTGTCAGTCCCTATCCCCAGGAGTTTCTATTCTCGAGGAAAGCTACAACAGCACAGGGCTATAGATTTGGCATCTCCTCCATCCAACTCAACAAGCCCCAGAAATGTTGATACAATTGTCTGCTTGGTGTCACTAAAGTACTTTATCACAACCCCCAGGTACTTAGAAACACTTACATCCGTGGACTCATCGAGGAGGAGGCTGAAACGCGCTGGTCATCCACATCTGCGACCAACTCTTCCAGAAAGTATGGTGCTAGAACACCATTAATCATTTCTGTGCTCTTTGTCCTGTGCATTTTGAAGTGGGTAGCAGCAGTGGAGTCTGAGAAAGCAGCTCTACATGCTTCTCCAATGTGATCACATGCCAGCATGGAACTGTAAAGGGGTTGCGTCAATCGAATCTGGTATCAGGATAAAATGTGATTCAGAGTCACCGAATATACTTTAAGTATTTTTATTAAACTCAAGCGATGAATGGTAAATGCAATTTTCGTATATACAGGGTTCACTGTATCACCACGCAGGGTAAAGCAGAGAAACAAACAACAGTTATTATACTGTGAAAGAAATAGTTCCAACTCGTCCGTTGGCCTATCACAGTAGAGGCTTAGCGTGGTTTAGACTCACTAGCCTGTCGGTGGCGCCCAGGCTGGTCCCAGCCCCACAGCGCTCCAGATGTCCGGCACTGTTGCTGTGTAGATTACGCTCCCACACCCTAGAGACTGAGGTCAGACAGTTCTGTAACACTGTTGCTGTGTAGATTACCACGCCCACACCCTAGAGACTGAGGTTAGACAGTTCTGTAACACTGTTGCTGTGTAGATTACGCTCCCACACCCTAGAGACTGGTCAGACAGTTCTGTAACACTGTTGCTGTGTAGATTACACTCCCACACCCTAGAGGACTGAGGTTAGACAGTTCTGTAACACTGTTTGAGCTATTTACACCTGCATAGAAAGCATACTGTTCCCGTTCAAGGTTAACCACAGCTTCTCAGCACACTATCTGGGGCAAAAAGTTACTTCCAGCACACACACAGGCACACATGCACAAAGCAGATACAGCATACAATATTCAATCACAAATGATGTGGTGGCGGGCTATAGTGCATAAAACACATATCCTCACAGAACAGTGTCAGCGATAGCTAATGCCATGGTGGCCTCAGCATTTTTTGGCAGCTTGTTTTGGGTGGCAGCTTGTTTGGGTGGAACTGTTATTAGGCTTTGCCTTTTGAGGTATGTTTTTGAGTTGTCATGTGTTTTTTACACACTAAGTTTGGCGTAGAATCAGCCTTACAATACAGGCAGTATGCCAGTGTATCATCTCCAATAAACGGCTTCAACCAGCCTTTGAATTGAGGGTTGTATTCCCACTCCTTTCTGTATTTTAGAGTGTACAGTTTAGACTGAGACATAATGAGCTAGCCAGCTAGATGTTTAGCTTATGTCACAGAGAGGCACACTGTCAAAAGTTGATGTAACAGTTACTAGAGAAATGAGACGAAGTTAAAACGCTGGACAGGTGGATCGGTATATAGTAAGACAGTTTATTATTGGTAAATGATATCTGACAAATCGTGCTGCACGGATCCGTTTGTCAAGTTCCTAGTGTTAGTAAAACGTTTACTGGAGACAGGAGACCAAGTGGAGACATAGGACGAGGTGGATACTTTTATATAAGGCCGTTTAATCACAGTAAAATATCTTAGTAAAATCTTGCAGCAAGGCACTTCTGTCTGATTCTTATTGAACGTCCGGAAAAGAGACTAGTTTCAACAGTTGTACAGTTTTATATAGACAACAAGCAAAGTAGGTTGATCTGCGAGTCTGGCCTTCGATTGGTCGATCTGGGTCGTGGGTTGTCCTGTCCGGGCCTGATGTCGACATTCCATTGGCTCTTCCCACAGTTCTTTGTCTTGCGCTCCAACCTTGAGTTGTGTGTGTCTGTGTGATTGTCATGGGGAGGGGAGTTGTGGGTGTCGTGTATATGTCTAATGAGTCCAGCATATGTCCAAGAGAAAGAGGGGGTGTGGCATATTGTGTCAACTATAGCTAATGTTGAGAAGTTGTTAAAACAAGTTACCAATATCTAATACAATTTCTTACACTAGCGAACTATCAAAAAGGAGTCCCCATACATAGTGGCCAATACATTTTATACAGGTAATGACGTAGGTAGATTCTGGCAGCTCGTGCTGCTGACTGGTCGCTGGTAGTGGAGGATCGTCCCCTTCAGGCTGATATCAATGTCTCATTGGTTCATGGTAATGTTCTTTGTTCGTGGAACTCCCGCCTGAAACAGGGTGTTGTGTGTGTGTGTGGGTGTGTATGTATGCATGCGCCGTGCTCGTTGAGTGCCATGCTGGTCTGGGTTGTCTCTTGTATTGACAAGATGTTGATGCAGACAACAGCAACTGGCGCCCGAGGTCAGAGCGCCCCCCCCGAGGTCAGAGCGCCCCCCTGAGGTCAGAGCGCCCCCCTGCCTTATCAGTGCTCATAAACGGTTTGTGTCAGCCATCTCTCTCTGTGTGTGTGGGAGTGAGGTTAGTATCTGGCACAGCAGAACGAGTTCATCTGTGGGGTGCAGCAAAGTATTACAACAAAATCTACTTTAGTAAAAAGGCATTATGTCAGCATTGAGCTATGGGTTAAGTCACATAAAAAACATCATTTATTACAACACACACAGTGGACAAGGTGAGTATGTGACTGAGGCTGTGTGAGTCAAATGCAATGATTTATTTTAAACAAAGAACATTTTACACTTACATCCTGTAAGCCAGGGTGGGATCAGCCAGCGGCGGATTCATTTACAGTCTGGACGCGGAAGGGTGAACATCTCCTGCTCTGACAACTGGGAGGGACTGCTGCGCGAGGACTGGGCCGCCTGTGAGTGCTTTGGGACTGGGGTGGGGCCCACGGCAGTACCCGCTGCTCGTTGAGAAGAGTAAGAACGWTACGTGCTTTCACCTCAGAGTCTCCAAAAGTCTCCAATAACACCAGAAAAAGTCGCTAGATTTGTCGCTAGTCGATTTTTTGAAAATGTGTCGCTAGAGTGGTCTGAATACTCGCTAAATATAGCAACAAAGTTGCTAAGTTGGCAACACTGATCTGAAGTAAACGTTTTCCTCTTGGCTATTATGTATAAACCTTTTCTATTTTGTTAGAATAGTATTGGAATAGAATATAATTAGAATGTAATACATTCAACATATATTGTTGAGTCATCCGCTAACATTGACACATTGGCTAGTTGCATGTCGTTAGTAAAGATTGAAAAAGTAAGTGGCCTAGACAGTTGCCCTGGGGAATTCCTGATTCTACCTCGATTATGTTGGAGAGGTTTCCATTAAAGAACACCCTCTGTGTTCTGTTAGACAGGTAACTCTTTATCCACATTATAGCAGGGGGTGTAAAGCCATAAAACACACTTTTTCCAGCAGCAGACTATGATCAATAATGTCAAAAGCTGCACTGAAGTCTAACAAGACAGCCCCCACAATCTTTTTATCATCAATTTCTCTCAAACAATCATCAGTCATTTGTGTAAGTGCTGTGCTTGTTGAGTGTCCTTCCCTATRAGCATGCTGAAAGTCTGTCAATTTGTTTACTGTGAAATAGCATTGTATCTGGMCAAACACCATTTTTCCCAGAAGTTTACTAAAGGTTGGTAACAGGCTGATTGGTCGGATATTTGAGCCAGTAAAGGGGGCTTTACTATTCTTGGGTAGCGGAATGACTTTAGCTTCCCTCCAGGCCTGAGGGCACACGCTCTCTAGTAGTCTAAAATATGGCAAACAGGAGTGGCAATATTGTCCACTATTATCCTCAGTAATTTTCTATCCAAGTTGTCAGACCCCGGTGGCTTGTCATTGTTGACAGCAATCATTTTTTCACCTCTTCCACACTCACTTTATGGAATTGAAAATTACAATTCTTGTCTAACACTTCCTGGTCACCTGTGGTGCTCACCCTTCCTGGTCACCTGTGGTCGAACACTTCCTGGTCACCTGTGGTGCTCACCCTTCCTTGGTCACCTGTGGTGCTCAACCCTTCCTGGTCACCTGTGGTGCTCACCCTTCCTGGTCACCTTGTGGTACTAACACTTCCTGGTCACCTGTGGTGCTCACCCTTCCTGGTCACCTGTGGTGCTCACCCTCCTGGTCACCTGTGGTGCTCACCCTTCCTGGTCACCTGTGGTGCTCACCCTTCCTGGTCACCTGTGGTGCTCACCCTGCTGGTCACCTGTGATACCTATATACACAGGTGACCAGTGACCCATGACCCCAACATATATAGTCCCTCTAGTGTATAAACAAATCAATTAAAAACTTGACAGACAACATACACAACACATAAACAGGCCAAAATGGCTCCTACACACGGCCCCGTAATTGTTCTCGACTTAGGAAATAAACAATTATACAAATTTCAAAAAAAGGAGCCAACAAGGTGTGTATGTGTCTTCATGGAGGGATGATCGGCAGGACCAGAGGTTGCTAGCACTTAGCCCAGCTCAGCCAATAACAAGGTCAGTTCTGTAGGTGTTTAGCCCCAGCTCCAGCTATAACAAGGTCAGTTCTGTAGGTGTTTAGCCCCAGCTCAGCCTATAACAAGGTCAGCTCTGTAGGTGTTTAGCCCAGCTCAGCCTATAACAAGGTCAGCTCTGTAGGTGTTTAGCCCCAGCTCAGCCTATAACAAGAGTCAGTTCTGTAGGTGTTTAGCCCCAGTTCAGCCTATAACAAGGTCAGTTCTGTAGGTGTTTAGCCCCAGCTCAGCCTATAACAAGGTCAGCTCTGTAGGTGTTAGCCCCAGCTCAGCCATAACAAGGTCAGCTCTGTAGTAGCTTAGCCCTCA
>NC_036838.1:5705639-5707969 GCF_002910315.2 Salvelinus sp. IW2-2015 | reverse complement strand
CTTCTTGCAGCGGACAGATCTGGGAGACTATGGGTCCTTTCTAGAATTGTTGGTTCTTTGTCTTCGGGCGTACTACCTACTAAGCTTGGAATCAGGAGATAACTACACCTACTACCCTTGGATCAGGGTACTACACCTACTAACCCCTTGTCTCAGAGTACTACACCTATAACCCCTTTGAGCAAAGGAGTACTCACACCTATTACCCCTTGGAATCAGGAGTAGACACCATACTAACCCCTTGGTTAGGAGTACTCACACTACTACCCCTTGGAATCAGGAGTACTACACCTACTAAACGCCCTTGGAATCAGGAGTACGCTACACCTACACCCTTGGACATCAGGAGTACTACACTATAACCCCTTGGATCGGGAGTACTACACTACTAACCCTTGGAATCAAGGCGTACTACACCTACTAACCCCTTGGAATCAGGAGTACTACACCTACTAACCCTTGGAATCAGGAGTACTACACCTACTCCCCTTGGAGATCAGGAGTACTACACTACTAACCTGTCTTCAGGACGATACCTACACCCCTTGAATCAGGAGTACTACACTACTAACCCTTGGATCAGGGTACTACACTACTAACCCCTTGGAATCAGGAGTACTACACCTTACTAACCCGTGGAATCAGGGCGTACTACACCATACTAACCCCTTGGATCAGGAGTTACTACACCTACTAACCTTGGAATCAGGAGTACTACACCTACTAACCCTTGGAATCGGCGTTACTGACAACCTCACTAAACCCCTTGGAGATCAGGAGTACTACACCTACTAACCCCTTCGGAATCAGGAGTACTAACACTACTCTAAACGTGACTCCATCACTGATCAGGAGTATACACTACTAACCCCTTGGAATCAGGAGTACTACACCTACTAACCCCTTGGAATCAGGAGTACTACACCTACTAACCCCTTGGAATCAGGAGTACTACACCTACTATCCCCTTGGAATCGGGCTTGATCTCAACAACCTTTTCAGGTATCCAGGCTCTACGTGGTGTTGTGGGGTCCATAACCAGAACGTCATCTCCTTCACGGAAGCTGCGTTTCACTTTACCCCACTTTTGTCTTTCTTGCAAGAATGGCAGGTACTCCTGTGTCCCTCTCTTCCAAAACAAGTTGTCCATGTACTGGACTTGCTTCAAATGTCGTCTGATGTACATGTAATAAAAAAATAAAAAAAGGTTCCAGGGGGAAGGACAGGCTTAGACTTTAACAGGCTTCTAGATCCAGGGGGTCGTTGGTTACCGTGGTGATTAGAATGACCTCTACTTCACGGCGTGCCATCCCTCCTCATCTAGGATCTGTTGTTTCAGGACAGAATGGAGCACCTGAGCCTTTCCCTGACTCCTCCATAGTGGGACGCACCAGGGGGATTGAAACTCCACTGCGTTGCTTCCTGAAGTAGAGCATCTTGGATCATGCCTTGGTTTTAAAGCAAATAGAGCTTCTCTCTCAGAACCAACGAAGTTAGTCCCATTATCCGATCTTACGTGATGCACTTGTCCTCTTCTGCACATAAATCTTCAGTGTCAACAGAGAGTAAGCAATGTCAATGTGTATTTCTCTACTGGACATATACATGTAGATATCACTCCATATCTTTTAACATTTCGTCTTTTCTGATTTTTATAGGACCAAAGTAATACACACCTACATTTTTATTTTACTAGGCAAGTCAGTTAAGAACAAATTCTTATCTTCAATGACGGCCTAGGAACATAGTTAGCTGCCTTGTTCAGGGGCAGAACGACAGATTTGTACCTTGTCAGCTCAGGGATTTGAACTTGCAACCTTTCGGTTACTAGTCCAACGCTCTAACCACTAGGCCACGCTGCCGAGAGATGTCTGGCATGATCTTTTCAAGTGGCAAATCTGCCATCTTCTGCTAACCAATCTGTCCTCTTACACAACATATGATGTTCCTTGTTGCAGAGTTTGCATTGAGGTGATCCAATACCATTGACGGAGAAGTGAGAGCACGTGATTCCTTTCACCCATGTCCTGTTTGTTGATGTATGTAAGCGGAGGATAGGTGTAGATATGTGAAGGTCATTGGAGAGAATGACAGGGTACTTGACTTCTTCAAGCATAGCTGCCTTTAAAAAGAGAGATCACGACCAATCGTATTTTTGATCTCAGGGTCATCAAATGTGAGCGAAACTAAATGCATGTGTTCCAGTGGCCTGCACTTCTGGTTTCCATTCCTTCTCTTCCACTGACATGGACTGGGCCTGTCATCAACCCCCAAGATCCTCTCTTCCACTGAAAACTGGACTGGGCCTGTCATCAACCCCCAAGATCCTC
>NC_036838.1:5688344-5702418 GCF_002910315.2 Salvelinus sp. IW2-2015 | reverse complement strand
AACAGCGTCCTCCGACACTGAGAACTCCATCCAAAACTGGATCCATTTTAGGAAGTGGCTTCCTTTCTCGTGACTGTAGATGGAGTCATTGTCAAAGTCAAGATCTCCACTGGGAATCTTTGTCTTTGGGTGTAAGCGAATGATCGCCTCTTCTGCATTCAACAGTTCGTCCAGACTTATTTGACCACACGACAATATGTAGTTTTTGATCTCAGGGTCATCAAATGTGAGCGAAACTAAATGCATGTGTTCCAGTGGCCTCTGCACTTCTGGTTTCCATTCCTCTTTCACTGAACTGGACTGGGCCTGTCATCAACCCCCAATCCTCTCTTCACTGAAAACTGGACTGGGCCTGTCATCAACCCCAAGATCCTCTCTTCCACTGAAACTGGACTGGGCCTGTCATCAACCCCCAAGATCCTCTCTTCCACTGAAACTGGACTGGGCCTGTCATCAACCCCAAGATCCTCCTCTTCCACTGAAACTTTTTTATTAGTAGTAAAAAGTAAAACAAAAAATCAAGGCAGGCGGTCCACCGGCCAGAGGTTGACCAGCCCACCAGGAATTCTCCCGGTGTTCCCGTGGCCAGTCCGCTACTGGCTACAGGCAGTTAGATTTGGGTATGTCATTTTAGGTGGAAATTGAAAAAAAGGGTTCGTCCTTAAGACGGTTTTATGTAGTTTGATGGAATTATCCAACCGTTATGCAGAAATTGATGTTCAATATAATAATAAACCACATGTATCAATCTGACTCCATTATTATGTGAATGAATGCAACAGGCCCTGTGTGTCTCTGGAGAATCTAGGCAAGATGCGAGTCATTAAATCACCGACTCAGTATGAACTATAATGAACATGTGTCTGCACGTTATGCAATTATTAAGAGGCTAGACACGATAGCTAATCCTGGCGACCAATGTTTCTAGCATTCATTTATTAAGAGGCTAGACATGATAGCTAATTCCTGGCGACCAATGTTTTCTAGCTTCATTTATTAGAGGCTAGACACTGATAGCTAATCCTGGCGACAATGTTCTAGCTTCTTTATTAAGAGGCTAGACACTGATAGCTAATCCTGGCGACCAATGTTTAGCATTCATTTATTAAGAGGCTGACACCGATAGCTAATCCTGGCGACCAATGTTCTAGCATTCATTTATTAAGAGGCTAGACACCGATAGCTAATCCTGGGACCAATGTTTAGCATTCATTTATTAAGAGGCTAGACAGATAGCTAATCCTGGCGACCAATGTTCTAGACTTCTTTATTAAGAGGCTAGACACCGATAGCTAATCCTGGCGACCAATGTTCTAGCATTCATTTATTAAGGGCTAGACACGATAGCTAATCCTGGCGACCAATGTTCTAGCATTCATTTATTAAAGAGGCTAGACACCGATAGGCTAATCCTGGCGACCAATGTTCTAGCATTCATTTATTAAGAGGCTAGACACCGATAGCTAATCCTGGCGACCAATGTCTAGCATTCATTTATTAAGAGGCTAGACACTGATAGCTAATCCTGGCGACCAATGTTCTAGCATTCATTTATTAAGAGGCTAGACACCGTAGCTAATCCTGGCGGCCAATGTTCTAGCATTCATTTATTGAGGCAAGCAGATCAGAGATACCAAGGTGGTACCAAGCATTATGCCATGTGTATAGTGTATTTAATACAATAGACCTACTACGTTAGGGTGCGGCAGGTAGCCTAGTGGTTAGAGCGTTGGACTAGTAACCGAAAGGTTGCTAGATCAAATCCCCGAGCTGACGAGGTGAAATCTGTCGTTCTGCCCTGAACAAGGCAGTTTACACACTAGTCCCGTAGGCGTCATTGTAAATAGAGTTTGTTCTTAACTGACTTGCCTAGTTAATTAAAAAAAATTATAGAGTATAGTCAAATAATTACTCTGTAAAATGAGGAATGCACTTACTTACTGATAGGATGTATTAGTCATGAAATAATTAACATCAAACAATTCCGGTGTACATGAAATACATGATATAACACAAGTAATTGACTATCACCAACAGGCTAAGACTTAATGTGATTACACGTTGTCTTCAATTCAGAATAATCTCTAGAGAAAACACTGTGGTGTCGGATATACACAGGAGTTGGTAGCAAGTTCTCAAAGTCTGAAAAATTCACTGTCTCTTTATGAACCAAATTCAAGCAGAATCTAACCCAACGGCAGTAACATTTTTCTGCACTTTACTAGTTAAAACAAAAGAGGAACAACACACCCAGATTCTAATCTAATCAACTCAATTTAAATGAGCGCATCCGACAGACAAAATAACAATTTCTCTGTAACAATAAATCCAAAGCACTTAAGTAAAATAGAACATAGCAACATTCATACGCTTCTTTTCCTCTCTTCCACTGAAACTGGACTGGGCCTGTCATCAACCCCCAAGATCCTCTCTTCCACTGAAACTGGACTGGGCCCGTCATCAACCTGGATATGAATAAAATAATATATTAATTAAATAATTAAAGGCCCAATTTTGAAAAATTACAAAACCACAGCAGCAGCCCCACTATTTCATATCAAGTGAATGAATGACGACACAACACGTTTTTTTGTGCGTGGCTCTACTCACTGTTCACACCGGACTGTTGGCATGGTGATGAGTTTCAATGCATTGTCTAGTAAGAGTAGGAACCGTGGCGATGAGGATCACAGCTAGCAAATCACTGTAGTCATATTCACCTGCACAAAATATGAGTTTGAGAGGGAAAGGAATTTGATTGGTTCTACAATATGTATATGATTTGCAACCAATGGCTGTATAGACATGAAATAAAATGAGCTAATTAACGTTTGTATATGTCTAATGCAATTTAGCGTTTAGAACGACATGGCAAAAGCAATCAGAATCATATGAAAATGCTTATTTTAGCTAAGTAAAATTATACGACAGTAAATCACTGATACTCAAGCGATTGCCATTTCCCACAATAACCCCCCACAGGACGGCGAAAGGCATTCAGAGCTTTGCTAGGCGTCACATTTGAGTTTTTCCGCTAGCCGGTTTGAACACCCAGTTACTGTACGTCTTTACCTCAATTCTTTCTTCCTGGTATATTGACACAGCAGTAGCTGACCAATAGTGTTTACATTTCACTCATAAATTCTGATATAACATGTTGTATTTGTACCACATTTAGGCACATATCTACTGCTTCGGCTGCACTGTCTTTGGCTTCGCTGTCCTCTCTGTCTCCTCTTTTACCCGCGAACCGGGTTATGGCGTCTTCCTCTCTTGCCGGTCTAGCGCTTCGATGGTCGGTGGCACTAGTACTACTACTACCGAATAAGTCGGTTATTATTTTTTTTTACATTTACTTGCATTTGAGTGAAGACTTTTGACTCTTTTGTCTCTTAACTTTTCAGCCCCACCCTTACGTTTTTTTACTCTGCTTTTCCTTTCAACCTTCTGCCAACTTTTTTATTAGTAGTAAAAATAAAAAAAGAAGGCAGGCGGCCCACCGGCCCAGAGGTTGACCAGCTCACCGGGAATTCTCCCGGTGCTCCCCGTGGCCAGTCCGCTACTGGCTACAGGCAGTTAGATTTGGGTATGTCATTTTAGGTGGAAATTGAAAAAAAGGGTTCTTCCTTAAGACGGTTTTTATGTAGTTTGATGGAAATTATCCAACCGTTATGTAGAAATGACGTTCAATATAATAATAAGCCACGTGTATCAATCTGACTCCATTATTATGTGAATGAATGCAACAGGCCCTGTGCGTCTCTGGAGAATCTAGCAAGATAGAGAGTCATTAAATCACCGACTCAGTATGACTATAATGAACATGTGTCTGCACCGTTATGCAATTATTAAGAGGCTAGACACCGATAGCTAATCCTGGCGACCAATGTTCTAGCATTCATTTATTGAGGCAAGCAGATCAGAGATGCCAAGGTGGTACCCAAGCATATGCTATGTGTATAGTGTATTTAATACCAATAGACCTACTACGTTATGGTGCGGCAGGTAGCCTAGTGGTTAGAGTGTTGGACTAGTAACCGAAAGGTTGCTGGATCAAATCCCGAGCTGACAATCTGTCGTTCTGCCCCTGAACAAGGCAGTTTACACACTGTTCCCCGGTAGGACATTGTAAATAAGAATTTGATCTTAACTGACTTGCCTAGTTAAATTAAAAAAATTATAAGAGTATAGTCAAATAATTACTCTGTAAAATGAGGAATGCACTTACTTAACTGATAGGATGTATTAGTCATGAAATAATTAACACTCAAACAATTCCGGTGTACATGAAATACATGATATAACACAAAGTACTTGACTATCACCAACAGGCTAAGACTTAATGTGATTACACGTGTCTTCAGAATCATCTCTAAGAGAAAACACGGTGTGTCTGATATACACAGGAGCTTGGTAGCAAGTTCTCAAAGTCTGAACAAATTCACTGTNAACTGATAGGATGTATTAGTCATGAAATAATTAACACTCAAACAATTCCGGTGTACATGAAATACATGATATAACACAAAGTACTTGACTATCACCAACAGGCTAAGACTTAATGTGATTACACGTGTCTTCAATTCAGAATAATCTCTAAGAGAAAACACTGTGTGTCGGATATACACAGGAGCTTGGTAGCAAGTTCTCAAAGTCTGAACAAATTCACTGTCCTTTTATGAACCAAATTCAAGCAGAATCTAACCCCCAACCGGCAGTAACATTTCTCTGCACTTTACTAGTTAAAACAAAAGACAGGAACAACACACCCAGATTCTAATCTAATCAACTCAATTTAAATGATAGGAGCTCATCCGACATACAAAATAACAATTTCTCTGTAACAATTAATCCATAGCATTTACAGTAAAATAGAACATAGCAACATTCATAGCTCTTTATGAACTCTTGAACAATCCAAACTAGACAATTTAATTCACACCAGTAACATTCATTTAGTTGATTCACGTCTTCATCTGTCTTCACACCTCTCCTGGCGTCAGTGACCCCAGGACTTCCAGGGGAACGTCTCTTCTTAGAGATTGCCACAGATAAAGGTATGTTTGAACCTTGCGATAGCCCACAGATGGTCTGACATCCAGACAATGTCATAAATCTAACATGACTCGGGATATGACCCAGATGTAGACACAGGAGARGGAAAGTTCAAGTCGTAAGGTGGAGYAAGCGAAGTGGCACGGGCCTTYCTGAAAACCTCCTGGAGGTCCTGGTAGTCCGCGGGAACGGCGGAGAGGTCTGAGGCTTCTTCCCGAGCCCATGGGAAGAAGTCCCGGGGAAGGCTGCGCCGACTTCAAGCAATGAGCGTGGCAGAAAAAGGCTCCAGCCCATGATAGCAGCAGCAGTCCAGTCGATAAGGAGATTTTGTCGCTGGAGCCATGAAAACCCCAACACCACGGGTATCCGAGGAGACTTGATGAGCATAACACTCGCAGGTTGATAGAAACTGTATTGTGGGTGATTCTGCCTGTATTGTGGGTGATTCTGCCTGTATTGTGGGTGATTCTGCCTGTATTGTGGGTGATTCTGCCTGTATTGTGGGTGGTTCTGCCTGTGTTGTGGGTGGTTCTGCCTGTATTGTGGGTGGTTCTGCCTGTGTTGTGGGTGGTTCTGCCTGTGTTGTGGGTGATTCTGCCTGTATTGTGGGTGATTCTGCCTGTATATAGCACCCGTCCAGCGCTCTAACGTCCATGGGAATGGAGKGGGGTTGAGTGGGGATACCCAGCTCTGACACCATGGTAGTGGCCAGAAATCTCTCGTCGGCCCCAGAGTCAGTGAGTACCCACAAATGTTCTTTTAACAAGGCACACCTGTTAATTGAAATGCATTCCAGGTGACTACCTCATGAAGCTGGTTGAGAGAATGCCAAGAGTGTGCAAAGCTGTCATCAAGNCTCATGAAGCTGGTTGAGAGAATGCCAAGAGTGTGCAAAGCTGTCATCAAGGCAAAGGGTGGCTACTTTGAAGAATCTAAAATATATTTTGAATTTGTTGAACACTTTTTTGGTTACTACATGATTCCATATGTGTTATTTCATAGTTTTGATGTCTTCACCCAGCTTCTACACCTGCATTGCTTGCTGTTTGGGGTTTTAGGCTGGGTTTCTGTACAGCACTTTGAGATATCAGCTGATGTACGAAGGGCTATATAAATACGTTTGATTTGATTTTGATTTGATTTGATTCACGATTATTCTACAATGTAGAAAATAGTAAAAATAAAGACACATGCTTGAATGAGTAGGTGTGTCCAAACGTTAGACTGGTACTGTATATATAGATGTCATGTAGATGTTTTAAATGCGTTCATGGTGAGGTCTTTCAAGATAAAGTTACACGCACACTGACACATGATGTGTACGTGTCAGGTGACATGAACGTGTCACCGGTTAGAAAAAATTACTTGTCTCCATTTGACAGTCCATGTTAATTCATGGAGGTTCTTATGGCGCTAGGAAGACGTTAGGTGACTCGGTGAGAGGTATCAGTAGCTTCACTAGGCTGAATTCTGAATCACCCCCAATACATGTGACTTGTTGACGTTACAGTAGGACTCTACTAAAGAGGAATGCAGTGAATGAAAATCGGGGACTGCAGGCTGGCTGTTGAGTTGAGAGAACGGATTATTTATTTTATTTGACCCTTATTGACCCCAGGTAAYTTGACTGACGTGTCAAGTGTGTGCAGAAGGGAAGAGTATCGTGTGCCAGATGAAGGGAAATGCTGCAACTGTGGAGGTGAACATGCGCCTGAATGTCTGGAGTGCCCTGTTAGGGTGAAGGAGAATGAGGTGGCAAGGGTAAGGAGTGTCCTGTTAGGGTGAAGGAGAATGAGGTGGCAAGGGTAAGGAGTGCCCTGTTAGGGTTGAAGGAGAATGAGGTGGCAAGGGTAAGGAGTGTCCTGTTACGGTTGAAGGGGAATGAGGTGGCAAGGGTAAGGAGTGTCCTGTTAGGGTGAAGGAGAATGAGGTGGCAAAGGTAAGGAGTGTCCTGTTAGGGTTGAAGGAGAATGAGGTGGCAAGGGTAAGGAGTGCCCTGTTAGGGTTGAAGGAGAATGAGGTGGCAAGGGTAAAGAGNAGGGTTGAAGGAGAATGAGGTGGCAAGGGTAAAGAGTGTCCTGTTAGGGTTGAAGGAGAATGAGGTGGCAAGGGTAAGGAGTGTCCTGTTAGGGTTGGGAGGAGAATGAGGTGGCAAGGGTAAGGAGTGTCCTGTTAGTGTTGAAGGGGAATGAGGTGGCAAGGGTAAGGAGTGCCATGTTAGTGTTGAAGGGGAATGAGGTGGCAAGGGTAAGGAGTGCCCTGTTAGGGTTGAAGGAGAATGAGGTGGCAAGGGTAAGGAGTGTCCAGCCTGTCTCCTGTCTGGAGGCAGTGAGAAGATTGGAAGGAACGAGAGGCGGGGAAGAAACAATGGCAGTGGAGCCGCCACGACCAGTGAAGGTTTCTCATCCACCCAGCGATAGTGAAATGCTGCATGTTAAAAAAGGTGGATTTTGTATTATTTATTGCAACAGTTATAAACTGCAGCACAAGCGGAGAAGAAGTCTAAGAAAATTGGAATCATGGTGAATGCCGCTGAACAGTTTTTGGGGTCTTCGAGATTTCACAGCCGAGGCCGTGCAAGAAATCCTGTGGGTGAATGTAGCCCCATCACAGGCCCCTGAGCCTGTGGGTGAATGTAGCCCCATCACAGGCCCCTGATTCTGTGGGTGAATGTAGCTCCATCACAGGCCCCTGATTCTGTGGGTGAATGTAGCTCCATCACAGGCCCCTGATTCTGTGTAGGGATGTAGCCCCATCACAGGCCCCTGAGCATGTGGGTGAATGTAGCCTCCATCACAGGCCCCTGAGCCTGTGGGTGAATGTAGCCCATCACAGGCCCCTGAATCTGTGGTAGGGGATGTAGCCCCATCACAGGCCCTGAGCCTGCTGAGGTGAATGTAGCTCCATCACAGGCCCCTGATTCCTGTGTAGGGTAATGTAGCCCCATCACAGGCCCCTGACCAGTGGGTGAATGTAGCTCCATCACAGGCCCTGAGCCTGTGGGTGAATGTAGCTCCATCACAGGCCCTGACCCAGTGGGGTGCCTGTAGCCCCATCACAGGCCCCTGAGCCTGTGGGTGAATGTAGCTCCATCACAGGCCCCTGATTCTGTGGGTGAATGTAGCTCCATCACAGGCCCCTGAGCATGTGTAGGGATGTATTTTGTAAAAAAAAAWTAGTTGACGTGTTTTGTTTTGWATGATGTCTTTTTCCACCTTTCCTGGGGCTCCCGAGTGGTGCAGCGGTCTAAGGCATTGTATCTCAGTGCAAGAGGTGTCACTACAGTCCCTGGTTTGATTCCAGACTGTATCACATCTGGTCGTGATTGGGAGTCCCATAGGGCGGCGCACAATTGGCCCGGGTTTGACCGGGGGTATGCTGTCATTMTAAATAAGAATTTGTTCTTAATAACTGACTTGCCTAGTTAAATAAAGGTTACATTTTAAAAATGAAAAGACAGTTTTTTTTCCCCCCCCCTATTCAACACCCCGTCCAGCTGGTGGCGGTAATGCACCATTAGCATTGGATGCCAACCGCCATTAAACCCCATCAAAGAAGAAGAAGAATTAGCAGCGAATGAATGCTGGTTGCTGCTTAAGGAAAAGATCCACAGTGTTCCTAACGTCCAGGTTGAGGAAGTTTGAAGTGTACTTTTCGGCTGGTTTASGTGTTTGAGTCACACATTTCTTTTCAGATCTCGTCTACCGTAGGTCGACACGATGTCCGGCGGTCCCCATAGTGATAAGGAGGTAGGTTAATGGAGAAAAGTGTATTCTAACTTATAAACGCATCTAGCGATTTCTACATGGATCCATGGAAGTATGTTGTAGCCAAGTCTATAAGAAATATACCCTTGTCTGACGCTAGACTGTAAAACGTTACAATGAAAAAAACAGTATGATATTGAGGTTGCTGTATTTCTTGGCGCAGTAAAACTTTCCCGGTGGCGACGTAATTTAGCGGTCTCGACCTCGAAGTGTCTTGATCCCGCAGCCGTTTCTCTTTATCACCTTCCATACTATTAAAGACCCAACACCTGGTCTTGTTACAAAGTTGTGTAAAAGTTTCCTTCGTTTTACAGGAGTCTGTATTGTATGGTGTTGTATCCTTGTTAGTAGTGTGTAAGTAATGTCATATTATGGATGAAACTTAAAAAATAAAAAAAGTATATTTGAATAGCACCAGTTGATTGATTATGGAAACACAACTCTATATTAGGAAAGTGTTCCTAATGTTTGGTGTACTTAAATGTTTGGTGTACTTAAATGTTTGGTGTACTTACTGTATATATWTTTTTTTAATGTGTCAAAATGAAGATACCCCCTTTTGGCTCTCAGAACAGCCTCAATTCGTCGGGGCATGGACTCTACAAGGTGTCGAAAGTGTTCCACAGGGATGCTGGCCCATGTTGACTCCAATGCTTCCCATTGTTGTGTCAAGTTGGCTGGATGTCCTTTGGGTGGTGGACCATTATTGATACACAGGAAACTGTTGAGCGTGAAAAACCCAGCAGCGCTGCAGTTGTTGACACAAACCGGTGTGCCTGGCACCTACTACCAAACCCCGTTCAAAGGCACTTAAATCCGTTGTCTTGCCCGTTCACCCTCTGTATTGAACACGTACACAATCCATGTCTCAATTTTCTCAAGGCTTAAAAAACGTATTTAATCTGTCTCCTCCCTTTCATCTATACGGATGGAAGTGGATTTAAAAAGAGACACCAGTAAGATGCTTTCACCTGGTCAGTCTGTGTCAATATTTAGGAATTTGCAATTGAAGCTGTGTGTTTTAATTCTATTTAACTCTTAACTTTTCGTTTTGATTCACGAGTGTAGGCTACATAAATATTTTATTTGGTGTATTGTAGGATATTAACAAGTCGTATTTAGCTAAAGAGGGTATTGTAGTATATTGACAAGTCGTATTTAGCTAAAGAGGGTATTGTAGTATATTGACAAGTCGTATTTAGCTAGAGAGGGCATTGTAGTATATTAACAAGTTGTATTGTAGTATCTATTTACAGGACCTCTTGCTGGCTGTTCTTCTGGACTTTCATTAAAGTGTGTCTCTGGTCATGGATGAAATACTGGCGAGGCCTAGTGACAGGAATCTCTAATTGTTACCATCCCTTTTTAAGTTTTGTTGGTGTGACTTTTCACACGTTACAGCAGTCTCAATGTAACACGTATTTAGATCTGTGGGATACCAGGCTGTGATCTGTGGGATACTAGGCTGTGATCTGTGGGATACCAGGCTGTGATCTGTGGGATACTAGGCTGTGATCTGTGGGATACCAGGCTGTGATCTGTGGGATACCAGGCTGTGATCTGTGGAATACTAGGCTGTGATCTGTGGGATACTAGGCTGTGATCTGTGGGATACTAGGCTGTGATCTGTGGGATACTAGGCTGTGATCTGTGGGATACTAGCAGCTGTGGATCTGTGGGTACTAGGACTTGGGATTGTGGATACTAGGCTGTGATCTGTGGGATACCAGGCTGTGATCTGTGGGATACTAGGCTGTGATCTGTGGGATATACAGGCTGTGATCTGTGGGATACTAGGCTGGTGATCTGTGGGATACTAGGCTGTGATTCTGTGGGATACTAGGCTGTGATCTGTGGGATACTAGGCTTGTGATCTGTGGGATACTAGGCTGTGGGAGGGCTACGCTTGCTGACGTTCTGTATGAACACAAATACCAGGAGCTAGTTCAGAGGGCAGATAGCGTTTTCTAATAGCAGCATCTCGTTGGGTTGACTTATTTTTTTAAATTTTACCTTTTATTTAACGAGGCAAGTCAGTTAAGAAGAATTCTTATTTACAATGACGGCCTTGGAACAGTGGGTTAACTGGTCTAGGAACAGTGGGTTAACTGGTCTAGGACAGTGGGTTAACTGGTCTAGGACAGTGGTTAATGGTCTAGGAACAGTGGGTTAACTGGTCTAGGAACAGTGGGTTAACTGGCTAGGAACAGTGGGTTTAACTGGTCTAGGAACAGTGGGTTTAACTGGTCTAGGAACAGTGGTTTAACTGGTCTAGGAACAGTGGGTTTAACTGGTCTAGGAACAGTGGGTTTAACTGGTCTAGGAACAGTGGGTTTAAGCTGGTCTAGGAACAGTGGGGTTGACTGGTCTAGAACAGTGGGTTGACTGGTCTAGGAACAGTGGGTTGACTGGTCTAGGAACAGTGGGTTGACTGCTTTGTTGAGGGGCAAGAACCACAGATTTGTACCTTGTCCAGCTCGGGGATTCGAACTTGCAACTTTCGGTTACTAGTCCACCGCTTTAAGGGTAGAAATATGTACATGTAGCCTACACATCCTCAATTCTTTGGATTTACGTTCAAAATACATCAAAGGAACTTTGTTCACTGCATAAAGGAAAGGTCCAATCAGATTGTCTCTTTAAGGCCTTTGATGTCCTATATCCTAATTGGTGGTTAAGGTTATAATGTCCTGAGCTGTACTTTATGCCCTCCTGAAGGAATGTGTTCTCAGAGTTCTTCACTTAGTTTTCTGCTCTTCCTCTGCCATTCCTCCCATTCTTCTAAATATCTTTTGGCTTTTTTTGTGAGAAGCATGTGCCAGAAAATATGCGTAGTTGATGTTCCCTCGCTGACTCTCTCTTACCCTCTCTCTCTCTCTCCTGCTCCTTCTCTCTCTCTCTCTCTTACCCTCTCTCTCTCTCTTACCTCTCTCTCTCTCTCCTGCGCCTTTCTCTCTTTCTCCTGCTCTCTCTCTCTCTCTCTCCTTCCTTC
This sequence comes from Salvelinus sp. IW2-2015, assembly GCF_002910315.2. Taxonomy (NCBI): domain Eukaryota; kingdom Metazoa; phylum Chordata; class Actinopteri; order Salmoniformes; family Salmonidae; genus Salvelinus; species Salvelinus sp. IW2-2015. The sequence goes on along the minus strand of NC_036838.1, from coordinate 5,690,604 downwards.
TCTCTCTCTCTCCTGCTCCTTCTCTCTCTCTCTCCTGTCTTCTCCTCTCTCTCTCCTGCTCCTTCTTCTCTCTCCTGCTCCTTCTCTCTCCTGCTCCTCTCTCTCTCTCTCTCTGCTCTCTCTCTCTCTCCTGCTCCTTCTTTCCTGCTCTTTCTCTCTCCTGCTCCTTCTCTCTCTCTCTCCTGCTCCTTCTCTCTCTCTCTCTCCTGCTCCTTCTCTCTCTCTCTCTCCTGCTCCTTCTCTCTCCTGCTCTCTCTCTCTCTCTCCTGCTCCTTCTCTCTCTCCTGCTCCTTCTCTCTCTCTCTCCTGCTCCTTCTCTCTCTCTCCTGCTCCTTTCTCTCTCTCTCTCCTGCTCCTTCTCTTCTCTCTCTCCTGCTCCTCTCTCTCTTTCCTCTCCTTCTCTCTCCTGCTCCTTCTCTCTCTCTCTCCTGCTCCTTCTCTCTCTTCTCCTGCTCCTTCTCTCTCTCTCTCCTGCTCCTTCTCCTCTCTCTCTCCTGCCCTTCTCTCTCTCTCTCCTGCTCCTTCTCTCTCTGCTCTTCGCTTGCTCTCTTCTCTGCTCCTTCTCTCTCTCTCTCTCTCTCCTGCTATCTTCTCTCTCTCTCTCTCTCCTGCTTCCTTCTCTCTTCTCTCTCTCCTGCTCTTTCTCTCTCTCCTTCCTGCTCCTCTCTCTCTCTCTCTCCTGCTCCTTCTCTCTCTTCTCTCCACTGCTCTTCTCCTCTCTCTCATCCCCCCTGCTCCTTTCTCTCTCTCTCCTGCTCCTCTCTCTCTTCTCTCCTCTGCTCTTCTCTCTCTCTCTCCTGCCTTCTCTCTCTCTCTCCTGCTCCTTCTCTCCCCTCTCTGCTCCTTTCTTCCCCTCTCCTTGCTCCTTCTCTTCCCCTCGTCCTGTTCCTTCTCGTCTCTGCTCCCTTCTCTTCTCGCTCTCCTGCTCCTTTTCTCTCGCTCTCCTGCTCCTTTTTCTCTCCGCTCTCGACCTGCTCCTTTTCTCTCGCTCTCGCTGCTCCTTCTCTCCTGCCTTCCCTGCTCCTTCTCTCTCCTGTCTCCTGCTCCTTTTCTCTCGGCTCTCTCTGCTTCTGTTCTCTCGCTCTCCTGCTCCTTTTCTTCCTGCTCTCCTGCCTCCTTCTCTCATCCTGCTCTCCTGCTCCTTCTCTCTCCTGCTCTCTTGCTCCTTCTCTCTCGCTCTCCCTGCTCCTTCTCTCTCGCTCTGCTCCTTCTCTCCTCGCTCTCCTGCTCCTTCTCTCTCGCTCTCCTGCTCTCTTCTCTCTCGCTTCTCGCTCTCTTGCTCCTTCTCTCTGCTTCCTGCTCCTCTCTTCTTCGCTTCGTCCTGTGCTTCCTTCTTCCGTTGCTGCCCCCTCTCCGTGATCATGTCGTGGGTGTATGAGGCTGAAATAGTTGGTGTAGTTTTAACATTCCTTATATAGTTCTCTGAGGAGGAGAGGGGTGTGGTGGAGGGGGAGGAGAGGGCGAGCCTGGCTGCTAAGGCGTGTTCCACCAGGAGAGGGGGGGCTTGTTTCTGCCAATTGGGGAGGGAGAGAGTTCAGCCCATCCTGCATTTCCACTACTGTAGCTTTCTGCCAGCTTTGGGTTACCAGGAGGGGCCTCAGGACAAGGTATGTTTGCATTGCGTGGTGGTTGTTTGTGAGGTTTTTGATACCTTGGAGGGTGTAGCGTAAGAGTGGGAGGGCTGAGGGCCATCAGTAGGCTGTTAACTCTTTTGGCGGAAGCCAGCAAGTGACCTAAGGTGTAGGTTGTCCTTGCATCTTAAACGACACGGGTTATGCTGTTGTGTTGGCTGTGAGCGAAGGGATACGCTGTATCAATGTAATTAAACCTGTATTACTTTTGGCAGATATATGTTTAATGCGTACAGCGAGGGCAGGTATATGATTTCTATGGAGATGGAGGATATTTGTTTTAATGTGTACAGCGAGGCAGGTATTGATTTCTATGGAGATGGAGGATATTTGTTTTAATGTGTACAGCGAGGGCAGGTATATGATTTTATGGAAGATGGAGGATATCATGTTTTTGAATAGTATGTGGAATAAGAGGGGACAGCCTAAATACATTCTCTCTAAGTGTCCCTCTGTTTATTCCTGGATATTGTGTGATGAATTGTACTAGGCCTACATTATTTGTCTGTCTGTCGCAAAATGTTTTGCTAACGTTGTGCACTAATGAATACAACCCATATTCACATCCACCTCAGGTCTGAATGACACGTACTGACAGGCAGGTGGACCGGAAACAAGCCAGAGAGCAA
>NC_036838.1:5676972-5687899 GCF_002910315.2 Salvelinus sp. IW2-2015 | reverse complement strand
CGGCAGAGGGCCCCGGTATTCAGGGAGCGGCAGAGGGCCCCGGTATTCAGGGAGCGGCAGAGGGCCCCGGTATTCAGGGAACGGCAGTCCGGCTTTAAACGTACTCCCTAAAGTTGTCATAGTAGAATGCACAAGGTGTGATTTCTAAATTGGGTGGCGCATCATCAGTTCGTCTTGTCTTGTCAGTCATTACACACCTTATCAAATTATATTTGACACCTGCACCGAATACAACAGGTTACAGTGAAATGCTTACTTACAAGCACCTAACCAACAGTGCAGTTAAAAAAAAATACCTAAAATAAATAAAAGTAACAAATGATTAAAGAGCAGCAGTAAAATAACAATAGCAAGGTTATATACAGGGGGGTACCGGTACAGTGTCAATGTGTGGGGGCACCGGTGTTGAGGTAATATGTACATGTAGGTAGAGTTAAAGTGACTATGCATAGATAATAACAGAGTAGCAGCAGCGTAAAATAGGGGGCGAGGGTAGCTATTTGATTAGATGTTCAGGAGTCTTATGTCTTGGGGGTAGAAGCTTTTTAGAAGCCTCTTGGACATAGACTTGGCGCTCCTGTTCTGCTTGCCAAGCGGTAGCAGAGAGAACAGTCTGACTTGGGTGGCTGGAGTCTTTGACAATTTTTAGGGCCTTCCTCTGACACCGCCTGGTATAGAGGTCCTGGATGGCAGGAAGCTTGACCCCAGTGATGTACTGGGCTGTACACACTACCCTCTGAAGTGGTCAGAGGCTGAGCAGTTGCCATACCAGACAGTGATGCAACCGGTCAGGATGGTGCGGCTGTAGGAACTTTTGAGGATCTGAGGACACATGACAAACCTTTTCTGTCTCCTGAGTGGGAATAGGCTTTGTTGTGCCCTCTTCACGACGGTCTTGGTGTGTTTGGACCATGATAGTGGTCCATGATAGTCCCGTGTGGCTCAGTTGGTAGAGCATGGRGCTTGCAACGCCAGGGTTGTGGGTTCATTCCCCACGGGGGGACCAGGATGAATATGTATGAACTTTCCAATTTGTAAGTCGCTCTGGATAAGAGCGTCTGCTAAATGACTTAAATGTAAATGTAAAATAGTTTGTTGATAATGTGAACACCAAGGAACTTGAAGCTCTCAACCTGTTCCACTACAGCCCTGTCGATGAGAATGGGGGCCTGTTCGGGCCCTTCTTTTCCTGTAGTCCACAATCATCTCCTTTGTCTTGATCACGTTGAGGGAGAGGTTGTTGTCCTTGCATCACACGGTCAGGTCTCTGACCTCCCTATAGGCTGTCTTGTTGTTGTCGGTGATCAGGCCTACCACTGTTGTGTCATCTGCAAACTTAATGATGGTGTTGGAGTCGTGCCTGGCTGTGCAGTCATGCGTGAACAGGGAGTACAGGAGGGGACTGAGCACGCACCCCTGAGGGGCCCCCGTGTTGAGGATCAGCGTGGCGGATGTGTTGTTGCCTACCCTTAACACCTGTGGGCGACCCATCAGGAAGTCCAGGATCCAGTTTCAGAGGGAGGTGTTTTGTCCCAGGGTCCTTAGCTTAGTGATGAGCTTTGTGGGCACTATGGTGTTGAACGCTGAGCTGTAGTCAATGAATAGCATTCTCACATAGGTGTTCCTTTTGTCCAGGTGTGAAAGGGCAGTGTGGAGGGAAATAGAGATTGCAATCTCGGAGCTGTTTGGACGGTATGCAAATTGGGGTGGGTCTAGGGTTTCTGGGATAATGGTGTTGTGAGCCATGACCAGTCTTTCAAAGCACTTCCTGGCTACAGACGTGAGAGCTACGGGTCGGCAGTCGTTTAGGCAGGTTACCTTAGTGTTCTTGGGGACATCGACTATGGTGGTCTGCTTGAAACATGTTGGTATTACAGACTCAGYCAGGGAGAGGTTGAAAATGTCAGTTAAGACACTTGCCAGTTGGTCAGCGCATACTCAGAGTACACGTCCTGGTGATCCGTCTGGCCCTGTGGCCTTGTGGATGTTGACCTGTTTAAAGGTCAACTCACATCGGCTGCGGAGAGCGTGATCACACAGTCGTCTGGAACAGCTGGTGCTCTGATGTATGTTTCAGTGTTCCTTGCCTCGAGGCGAGCGTAGCATGGAAGTGATTTAGCTCGTCTGGTAGGCTCGTCACTGGGCAGCTCTCCGCTGTGCTTCCCTTTGTAGTCTGTAATAGTTTGCAGGTCCTGCCACATCCAACGAGCGTCGGAGCTGGTGTAGTACGATTCAATCTTAGTCCTGTATTGACGCTTTGCCTGTTTGATGGTTCGTTGGAGGGCATAGCGGGATTTTTTTAGAAGCTTCCGGGTTAGAGTCCCGCTCRTTGAAAGCGGCACAATTTGTCTGAAATGTCCAGATCAACTAGTGCACTTTTTAATCGTTTTTATTTTTATCCCATAGATATTGTCATTTTTTTCATCACTCATATCACACGAATCCACATTAGACATGGCAAAATGTGTAAAATTGCAAGAAAACAATCTTTAAACCTGCTAAATTCTCTCCACCAACAGGAGGGGTGTGAACAGTTTGTGTCATGAATAGTGCTTGTTGCCATAGAAATGGGCGTTGCGCGCGCAGGGAGGCGGGATGTTCCCCAATGCTGGAACGGGTGGAAACCCCTGCATTAGATCTCTGGATCAGTGTTTTGGTACTGGTCGGAAACACACTGGTGGGTCTGGTGGGTCTGGTGGGTCTGGTGGGTCTGGTGGGTCTGGTGGGTCCGGTGGGTCTGGTGGGTCCCGGTGGGTCCTGGTGGGTCGGTGGGTCCGGTGGGTCCGGTGGGTCTGGTGGGTCTGGTGGGTCCGGTGGGTCCTGGTGGGTCCGGTGGGTCTGGTGGGTCTGGTGGGTCTGGTGGGTCTGGTGGGTCCTGGTGGGTCTGGTGGGTCTGGTGGGTCTGGGTGGGGTCTGGTGGGTCCGGTGGGTCTGGTGGGTCTGGTGGGTCCGACGGATTCCTTCCTGTTTGTGTTCGCTGCTAAAGACTGAGTCTTGACTAGGGCCTTTACATCAGTGAGATCTCTCTCTCTTCAACATTAGATTCTACAACTTTTCTGTTTACACTATCCTTCGATGTGGTGTGGTCGAAGTCCCATTCCTCCTTCATGTGAGTGCAGATATTATCCTACCGTAAATACCATAGTATAGACACAACAAAATATGGATAGATATTCTAACTATACAGGAGCTTCTCATCTAGACCATGTTGCACTCTTGGTTCATTGAATGATTCACAATGTGTGGATATTTTATACGACTTTCAATTTGGCTAACGGAGCAAAAATGCTGTCTACTGTTGTTAAGGCAATTCTTTGCAGGAGCATCTGGCGTGGGAGAGCTGTTATCTTTACACTGTACCACCCAGGGGGCTATGTGGCGTGGGAGAGCTGTTGTCTTTACACTGTACCACCCAGAGGGCCTATGTGGCGTGGGAGAGCTGTTGTCTTTACACTGTACCACCCGAGGGGCTATGTGGCGTGGGAGAGCTGTTGTCTTTACACTGTACCACCCAGAGGGGCTATGTGGCGTGGGAGAGCTGTTGTCTTTACACTGTACCACCCAGAGGGGCTATGTGGCGTGGGAGGCTGTTGTCTTTACACTGTACCACCCAGAGGGACTATGTGGTGTGGGGAGCTGTTGTCTTTACACTGTACCACCCAGAGGGGCTTTGGCGTGGGAGAGCTGTTGTCTTTACACTGTACCACCCAGAGGGGCTATGTGGCGTGGGAGAGCTGTTGTCTTTACACTGTACACCCAGAGGGGCTATGTGGCGTGGGAGAGCGTGTCTTTTACACTGTACACCCAGAGGGGCTATGTGGCGTGGAGAGCTGTTATCTTTACACTGTACCACCCAGAGGGGCTATGTGGTGTGGGAGAGCTGTTGTCTTTAACACTGTACACCCAGAGGGGCTATGTGGTGTAGATGCCTACCTCAGGAAGTAGTGTGGGAGACATCTCTTAAGAGCACGTTTTTCTAGATCAGTCTCTTTACACTACACAGTATCTCTCCTGGACCTAGTTTGTGTGGTCAAAGTAGTATGAAGGGGCCCTAACTGACTACTGGCTCCTGGTTTGGTTAAAGGGCCCTAACGGACTACTGGCTCCTGGTCTGGTTAAGGGGCCCTAACGGACTACTGGCTCTGGTTTGGTTAAAGGGGCCCTAACTGACTACTGGCTCCTGGTTTGGTTAAAGGGGCCCTAACGGACTACTGGCTCCTGGTTTGGTTAAAGGGGCCTAACGGACTACTGGCTCCTGGTTTGGTTAAAGGGGCCCAACGGACTACTGGCTCCTGGTTTGGTTAAAGGGACCTAACGGACTACTGGCCCTGGTTTGGTTAAAGGGGCCCTAACGGACTACTGGCTCCTGGTTTGGTTAAAGGGGCCCTAACGGACTACTGGCTCCTGGTTTGGTTAAAGGGCCCTAACTGGGTGACATGAGAAACGTCAGCTGAGAATGTGTTAAATAGATCACAGTGTAGAACTTCTAGGGCGCTACATCTTTGACTCATTCCAGCACTAGTCTCTCACCTCTGATTCAGCTAATCAGTTAACTTTCACGAGTATCAATCCCGGATCCGGGACCCCCCACCCCCACACACTGATTAGCATAGCTAGCATAGCGTCACAAGTACTCTTGTAGGCATCTAAATATCATTAAATCACAGTCCAAGACACCAGATGAAAGATCCAGTTGTGAATAAAGCCACCATTTTCAGTTTAAAATGTTTACAGGGAGACACAATATGTAAATCTATTAGCTAACCACGTTAGCAAGGAGAGGATTTTTCACTCCCAACAGTTTTCCCTGCGTCAGTAGCATCACTAATTCGACTAAATAAAAATATATATAGCCACTAACCAAGAAACAAATTCATAAGATGACAGTCTGATAACATATTATGGTATTGCATGTTTTTTTTGAAAATGTGCATTTTTCAGGTATAAATCACAGTTCTACATTGCAGCTGCATTCTGAAAAGGTGCCGACCCAGCCAGAATAATTACAGAGACAACGTCAATAACTAATTACTCATTTTAAAACATTTCAGAAAAATACACAGCGTACAGATATTGAAGAGCCCAACATCTGGTGAATCCAAACATATTTCAGTTATAAAATGTTTTTATACGAAAACAAAATGTAGCGCTAAATTAGCATAGCTATACCAGGCAGATCGGCTGGGCGCCCACGGCAAGATCACTGCACAACAGATATGATATAACATCGTAATTGGGTTCTATAGGCTGCTCTTTCATCAGAATGTTGATCAAAGTGTCCATTGTCAGATGAGTTGTTGGTTGCGTTCAGAGTCGTTCTTTTCCCTCTCCATTTAGCACAGGTACCGGTGGAGTGGCACGTATTTCTCAAACGATACCTAAAATCTAACAACTGAACACCGCAAAAACTCCCAAAAATTCAAATAATCTGATTAAACTATATTGAAAAAACATACATTACGATGATCTGGTCACATGTATCAAACAAACTTCGACACGGAGATTAATGGCCGCACACACAAGAAAAACGTGCTCTAATTCCATCCAATCGAGAACCGGAAGTTGTCGGTCATGCCAAAGATTTTGCTCTCATTTCACGTCAGTCCAGATAGACAAGAAATTTTTCCTCTGACGTCCTCAGACACCCAGAGGAAGGCCAGTGAGTTGTGTTCGGGTCATAGGAGCATGACCATATTAGGCAGAGCTTTGAAGCAGCACAAAACATCTTGATTTTATGTTCTTGATCATGGAAGTGCTGTGAAATGACTTCTGAATCAGTAGACAAATTGAAACGGTTTTAGACTGGAGATTGTTTTCTTTTCAACGGTATTATTTCATATGTATAAGAGCAATAAAAGAGAGCAGTTTAATCTGTTGAGCCATTTATGCTAATGCGAAACAGCACCCCCTGTATGACAAGAAGTTTAATCAGCAGTCAATTGTGTTTTATAGATGTGTGTGTGAAACTGCTGGGTGTTCCAAAGGAGGGCTGCTTTGGGAAACACTGTCTGTCCTATATACTACCCTATTCTCTACGCAGGGCGCTGGTCAAAGTAGTGGTCTTTAAGGAAATGGGTTGCATTCCATATGGCACCTGTTTGTAGGAGGAGTTACTGTAGGAGGACCTGGAGAGGATCTACTGTAGGGGCCTGGGGAGGATCTACTGTAGGAGGACCTGGGGGGATCTACTGTAGGAGGACCGGGGGAGGATCTACTGTAGGGGACCTGGGGAGGATCTACTTGTAGGAGGACCTGGGGAGGATCTACTGTAGGAGGACCTGGGGAGGATCTACTGTAGGAGGACCTACTGTAGGAGGACCTGGAGAGGATCTACTGTAGGGGCACTGGGGAGGATCTACTGTAGGAGGACCTGGGGAAGATCTACTGTAGGAGGACCTGGGGAAGATCTACTGTAGGAGGACCTGGGGAGGACCTGCTGTAGGGGGACCTGGGGAAGATCTACTGTAGGGGGACCTGGGGAGGATCTACTGTAGGGGGACCTGGGGAGGATCTACTGTAGGAGGACCTGGGGAAGATCTACTGTAGGAGGACCTGGGGAAGGGGCTTGATAATTAGTTGACAAGTTGAATCAGGTGTGCTAGCTCTAGAATAGATGAAATACCTGGAACGTCCCTGAGAGGTTTGAAAACCACTGCTCTTTAGGCCATGAATCAATATACGGATATACTGTGTTCATTTGTGGAATTTCTTTCCTTCTTAATACATTTGAGCCAATCTGTTGTGTTGTGACAAGGTAGGGGTGGTATACAGAATATAGTCCTATTTGGTAAAAGACCAAGTCCCATATTATGGCAAGAACAGCTCAAATAAACGAAGCGAACTGACAGTCCATCATTACTTTAAGACACGAAGGTCAGTCAATATGGAACATTTCAAGGTCTTTGAAAGTTTCTTCAAGTGCAGTGATGAAACTGGCTGCAGGTTTCCATGTGTTATTTCATAGTTGTGATGTCTTCACTATTATTCTACAATGTAGAAAATTGTAAAAAAATAAATAAATAACCCTTGAAATGAGTAGATGTTTCCAGACTTTTGACTTTTACTGTATGTATGTATATTTCTTCCATCCTCTATAGGCCATAAATATATACAGGTACAGTGTATCGGGAAGTAATCAGACCTTTTCCCACATTTTGTTACGTTATAGCCTTGTTCTAAAATTGCTAATATTATTATTTTTCTTCAATCTACACATATTGACAAAGTGAAAACCAGGTTTTTAGATTTTTTTTGTTGCAAATGTATAATAAAAAAATAACAGCAATATCTTATTTACATAAGTATTCAGACCGTTTGCTATAAGACTTGAACTTGAGCTCAGGTGCATCCTGTTTCCATTGATCATCCTTGAGATGTTTCTACAKCTTMATTGGAGTCCACCTGTGGTAAATCCACTTGATTGGACATGATTTGGAAAGGCACACACCTGTCTATATATGGTCCCACAGTTGACAGTGCATGGCAGAAACCAGGCCATGAGGTGGAAGGAATTGTCCGAAGAGCTCCGAGACAGGATTGTATCGAGGCACAGATCTGGGGAAGGGTACCAAAACAAATGTCTGCAGCATTGAAGGTCCCCAAGAACACAGTGGCCTTCATCATTCTTAAATGGAAGAAGTTTGGAAACACCAAGACTCTTCCTAGAGCTGGCCACCCGGCCAAACTGAGCAATCGGGGGAGAAGGGCCTTGGTCAGGGAGGTGACCAAGAACCTGATGGTCACCATAAAAATGCACCTTTTTATAATAAAAGCATTACTAACATAATCACGTTTGCGGTCACTTTTGATAATGTTTTTTTTCCCAGTAATGGAACATTCCCGCTTATAGTTTAGTGGCATGTGTGCGCGTCTATAATGTGAAGAAATATCCTAATAGTTTATCAACATTTTAATTTAAACGTTTTGATCTGTTGTCAGCCACATTGCGAAAATTATTTTTMGGGGGATGCTAGCGGTTGTATTAATTTGGGATCTATCGCATCCCACAGCTGTCCCAGACTATGTTTGGAATATTTTTTTCTAGCACTGAGTAGAATAGGTAAACTTTTGTACAATTGGGATAGTAGATTGACATATAGGCTTGTGATTTTACTCATCTTGTTGGCTGACGAAAAGTAAATGAGGATAGTTCTTAAGTTATATCTTCAATATGCACCCTGGAATTGGATAAGGATGCACACAGTTGCGTCTGTGTTGCGTCTTATTAATCATTAGTCATGCAGCCTTAAAATGTATAAGAAATCTAAACATATAAGCCAACGTTAGTTGTTCTACAAAAGTTACATTATTACCTCTAAGCATATAGGAGTACCTATTTCTTTAACAGCTCAACACAGAATAGCTGCCTGTGCGCACTTCCTCAAATCGCTTGAAGAAAATATTTATTTTATTCAGCTTTGTTCAATTGTATTCTTCATACTATAAAATAATGCCATGGAATTCTAAGCAAATCCTGTCTGCTAAATGAACTAGTGTAGCCCACAGCCATATGGCATAGCCAGATCAGGACATAACACAAGGACAACTCAGAGTATGCTATTCTGTTCTTCTTTAGACTTTTTAGACTTTTTGAAATGTAGATGTTCCAAAGGTCTGCATCAGTGGCTGGTAGGCTGTGTGTGGAAGCCAGGAGATGCTAAATGTGTTTATGTTAATTAACGGTCAATTACCGTGAAGCCGACAGTTATTTGCTTGACACCGGCTAATGKKATTTTGTGATCGCCACAGCCCTAGTGGTGGCAGCATCATGCTGTGGGGATGTTTTTCAGTAGCAGGGTCTGGGAGACTAGTCAGGATCGATGCAAAGATGAACAGAGCAATGTACAGAGAGATCCTTATTGAAAACAACATGCTCCAGAGCGCTCAGGACCAGACTGGGGCGAAGGTTCACCTTCCAACAGGACAACGACCCTAAGCACACAGCCAAGACAACTCAGGAGTGGCTTTGGGACAAGTCTCTCATTGTCTTTGAGTGGTCCAGCCAGAGCCCGGACTTGAACCCGATCGAACATCTCTGGAAAGACCTGAAAATAGCTGTGCAGCAACACTCCCCATCCAACCTGACAGAGCATGAGAGGATCTGCAGAGAAGAATGGGAGAAACTCCCAGCTGTGACAAGCTTGTAGCGTCATACCCAAAAAGACTCGAGGCTGTAATCTCTGCCAAAGGTGCTTCCACAAAGTACTGAGTAAAGGGTCTGAATACTTATGGAAAATTGCAAAAAATCTAAACAGTGTCTGCTTTGTCATTATGGGGTTGATTGTGTGTGTATTGATGAGGGAAGAAAAACAATTTTAATACATTTTAGAATTAGGCTGTAACGTAACAATGTGGAAAAAAAAAAGTTAAGGGGGGTCTGAAACTTTCCGAATGCACTGTGATATACTGTAACCCTTTCGGCCATGATATTACTGTGATGTGTATATATAACCCTGTCTCCTCTCTCTCCTCTATAGGCCATGAATATATACTGTATAACCCTCAATGGCCCGGCACCACATGGGGCTTCAGACTTCAGGGGGGAAGGACTTCAGCATGCCCCGTGACTGTGTCCAGGGTAAGCTTCATCTGTGTGTGTGTGTTGTACCGTATTTTACTATATACTGGTATTGATGCACGGACCGGTTTTGGGTTTTTAGTGTACCTTCTATATAACGATATTTTGTTTTTTTGTTTGTAGTTTGCTACTTGAGTTCGGCTGTATCCCTCTCACTAAGCCTCGCCCCCTAGCCCCCCTAGCCCCTCGCCCCCTAGCCCCCTCCCCCTATCCCCCTCGCCCCTAGCCCCTCCGCCCGTCGCCCCCCTCGCCACAAGTTGTTGCGCGAGAGATCATCTCTTCAGTCTGCATGGTCAATGCAGCAGCTGCAGCATTATGGTGATTGATGACAACGATGCTCCTTTCCATTTTGCTTCTTAATGTYAATCCACTCGCGTTCTAGAATTACACATAGTTTGTGTATTTTACTGTTTGCAAAAAAGTGAATTTGTCTTAGCAAGTTGCTAAAATAAGTTGTTAGCCGCTAATGCTAATCGCTAGTTAGCTGGCTATAGCTAATAATTGTACTGAGTCAAAGCAAACGTTGCTAGCTAATACTGATACCAGTGCTGGTGTAGGCCTAAATCAGTATTTTTGTSCAACAGTATCTTCTAAATTGGAATGGAATATGTGAAGTATGAAGTAAGAGAAAATGTTTAATGTAGTCAAAGATTATAGGGTCCCACTCCCTTGGGGAAACACTGACCAACACTTTGGTTCCTACCCTGTCACAATACCACCTCCATAGTGAATCCTATTCTGTTCTATGAGCCTCCTGGCTTTTTCATTGGTTGTCATGTCAAACAACACTGTATTCAAAATACCCACTATTACATTCTAACTATACTGTGTAGGGAATAGGATGGCGGTTGGGATGTACCCAATGTGTATGATGTCAGAAGTCTCTGAGTTGCTCCACTTCTCTCTGTCCTCACAAGGACATGTCTTGGTTCGTCTATGAACAGCTTGTTACTGTATTAGGGTCACTGTATCTTAGCTAAACACATTGTTCGTAGCTAAAATGGTTTCTCTCATTTGTTCAATAGCCAGTCGTTTTATGATCTGTGACACCCAGAACAGGGTTTTCAACCCTTTATAAGTGCAACATGACTTTGTCTATCAGTCAGTTTGCCTGTGTGTACACACACACACACACACACACACTCACACTCACACTCACAGGTCTGTGTTATCCTGTGGAGGAAACAGTTAAACCAGCCTGTCAGTACATGCACTCTCTGTGGCTCTTCCTACCTCTCTTTTACCTATTCTCTCGCTTGCCTGCCCGTTCTCCCGCCCGCCCTCTCGCCTGCCCGTTCTCCCGCCCGCCCGCCTTCTCTCCCGCCTGCCCGCCCGTCATCCTTCTCTCCC
>NC_036838.1:5629862-5676947 GCF_002910315.2 Salvelinus sp. IW2-2015 | reverse complement strand
GCATTGCCATCTCTTCGCCCTCTCGCTCGCCCTCTCGCCTAGCCTCACTCAGTACCATCTGTTTCCTTATCTGTGACAGGATTGTCATCTTCCCCGACAAACCGCACCAAAACGGTTCCTTTATCTGAGCGTTATAGGCCTGATCCCATTTAGTCTATTGTCTGAGTCCGTAAGCTTGTTGGTCAACCAAGATTCATTTTGTTTGTCAAGCAGTCACAATAAGATGTGTATTTTCATGGCACACCAAACCCCCTGTCTCATTGGACTAATCCATTGAGGCCGGTCGCGGGGATGTTACGGTCCACGAAGAAGGAGTGTGGCTGAATGCACAAGGCATGTTTTTTCTCCCGCCATTTTGTAGCTCTTCATTGTTTCATAACTTCCTTGTCAATTGTTTGCCCTTTTATTGCTAGATAAACACTATCTAAGCTCTCACCAGTAGTAGCTAACTTTACTGTGAATTCCCATCATTTCTAATATATGTTTGTTTTGTACCGTCATTTCTTGTTAATGCATTCCATTTGTTATTAGTCATTTCACTGTTGTCATGTCTGATTGGACAGTTTGTTTGCAGAGCTCACAAACTATGTTACACTTGTGAGTTGTTTATTTGCGTTCCATTTAAGAAGTTTTGTTAATGTCTTTTTGTTTGCAACGCTCCTGTCAATGTATGAGTAAGGACCAGGGTTGAAGCCTAGCTTTACTGGCAGGTAAGCCTAGTTACTAGCAGAAGCCCTAGTTTACTGGCAGCAAGCCTAGTTACTGGCGAAGCCTAGTTACTGGCAGAAGCCTAGTTACGGGTTGAAGCCTATGTTACTAGGCAGAAGCCTAGTTACGACAGAAGCCTAGTTATCTGACAGAAGCCTAGTTTACTGACAGAAGCCTAGTTACTGACAGAAGCCTAGTTTACTGACAGAAGCCTAGTTACTGACAGAGAAGCCTAGTTTATCTTGGCAGAAGCTAGTTACTGACAAGAAGCCTAGTACTGGTAGAAGCCTAGTTACTGGTAGAAGCCTAGTTTTTTTACGGGCAGAAGCCTAGTATTTCCGGGCAGAAGCTAGTTACTGGCAGAGAGCCTAGTTACTGGCAGTAGAAGCCTAGCTACTGGCAGAAGCCCTAGTTACTGGCAGAGCCTAGTTACTGGGCAGAAGCCTAGTTACTGGCAGAAGCCTAGTTTTTACTGGCAGAAGCCTAGTTACTGCAGAAGCCTAGTTACTACTGTTAATGGCAAGAAGCCTAGTGTAGGCAGAAGCCTAGTTACTCGGCAGAAGGCCTAGTTACTGCAGAAGCCTAGTTACTGTGCAGAAGCCTAGTTACTGGCAGAAGCTATGTTACTGCAGAAGCCTAGTATACTGCCAGATATGCTAGTTACTGGCAGAAGCCTAGTTACTGGCAGAAGCCTAGTTTACTGGCAAGACAGCCTTTACGGCCTAGTAAGCCTAGTTACTGGCAGAAGCCTAGTTAACTGACAGAAGCCTAGTTACTGTAGAAGCCTAGTTACGTGGCAGAAGCCTAAGTTACGGGCAGAAGCCTAGTTACTGGCGCAAAGGAAAGCCTAGTTTACTGGCAGAAGCCTAGTTACTTGGCAAGAAGCCTAGTTACTGGCCAGAATGCCTAGTTACTGCAGAAGCCTAGTTACTGGCAGAAGCCTAGTTACGGCAGAAGCCTAGTTCACTGGTGAGACAGAAGCCTAGTTACGGACGAGGCCAGCGCATAAGCCTAGTTACTGGCAGAAGCAGTTACTGGCAGAAAGCCTAGTTACGGGAAGCCTAGTTACGGGCAGAAGCCTAGTTACTGGCCAGAAGCCTAGTTTACTGGCGAGCTAGTTACTGGGCAGAGCCTAGTTACTTGCAGAAGCTAGTACTGCAGAAGCCTAGTTACTGGCCAAGATAGCCTGTGTACTGCAGAAGCCTAGTTACTGGTAGAAGCCTAGTTAGGGCAGAAGCCTAGTACGGCATGATAGCTAGTTACTGGCAGAAGCTAGTCTGCAGAAGCCTGTTACTGCAGAAGCCTAGTACTGGCAGAAGCCTAGTTACTGGCAGAAGCCTAGTTACATGGCAGAAGCCTAGTTACTGCAGAAGCCTAGTTACTGGGATTTACCGTCCAAAACCGTTCCCTTTTCTCGGGATAATAAATAACTGCGAGAAACCTTTAAATTATTTAATGAACAGCATGGCGTAAAATGGAACTGTTAAATGGTATGTGATGTCTAAATCTGGCTTCTCTACGGCCTCTGCATGATGAATCAATCAACACTCAGGGGGCAGGCGGCCCGTCTCAGGGCGGGGGTGGGCGGCAGTTCTCAATGCATGTAGACATATCATCATGGTAGTTGTCTGTTTTCTTCTTTCTTGGTGACAGGTATACATTTTGCTTGCAGGCTTAGCCTACTCAGTAATATTATAAGACTGAATGTCTAGTTTACAACATTCTCCATCTACCCTTATTTTATTATTTGTAAATGATAATTATTTAATTTGCAGCTGCAGTGTTTTAAAAACAGCCACTCGAATATACGTTGCTTTAAATGTCTGTTAATAGCAGGCGATGAGGGGACCATTAATCCATATTAATGCCCATGATTTTTGGAATGAGAATGTTCGACGACGCACACATCTACTATTTTTTGTTGGTCATTAGTTTAAAATCCATTCTTTATTCCCATAATCACTCAGTCTAGTGGATGTTTGAATATGATTATTCCATAATTTGGTTTTAACAGCTCACTCTAAATGAACATGTTTGACACCGTCATGTTCTGTTTGCTGTTACAGTCCTGTACATTAAGAATGAAAACTTAATTAACTGCTTATAGAGAGTTGTGTGTGTAGCGGATGACTAAATGGTTGATGCGGTAAATGGTTCTGTCCCAGTTCGTTCAAGCCTCTGGATTGGTAATGGTTTTGTCCCAGATCGTTCACCCCTGGTTGGGTTTTTTGGTAATGGTTTGTCCCAGTCGTTCAGCCTCTGCTTGGTGGTGTAATGGTCTTATGTCCAGATCGTTCACCCTGTATGGCCGTGGTTTAATGGTTTGTCCAGTCGTTCAGCCCCTGGTTGGGTTGGTAATGGTTTTGTCCCAGTCGTTCAGCCCTGGTTGCGTTGGTAATGGTTTGTCCCAGTCGTTCAGCCCTGGTTGCGTTTGTAATGGTTTGTCCCAGCTCGTTCAGCCCGTTGGTATTTTGGCGAACTCATAGTGTTCTGTCCCGCCGTTCAGCCCTGATGGGTGTAATCGTTCACGTAGCCCTGGTTGGGTTCGGTTATACGTCCATATCCGTTAGACCGATGGGTCTAGGTAATTGTTACCGTCGTTCAGTACCACTTGTGGGTTGGAATCGGCCCAGGTAGCCTGGGGTTAGGCCGATGTATGGTTTCACACCTGTCACAGTCTCGTGCTAGTACGCTCACTAAGTTGGTTCGAATCCCACGATGTCCACTATCCTGTTGCGTCGTTGATAGGTTCCAGTCGATGGATACCCCCTGGTTGAGTTGATAATGGTATGGTACACAAGTGACCAGTCAGTCAATCCCCTGGTTGGCTGTTGGTTAATTGGTTTGTCACCTAAATCGCCTTCATCCTGGTTGGGTTTGGTAATGGTTTGTCCAGAGTCCTTGTCAGCACTGTGGTTGGTATAATGGTTTGTCCCAAGTCGTTCATACGCCCTGGTTGGGGTAGATGTTTTTGGTAATGTTTGTCCCAGTCGTTCAGCCCACGGTTGGGTTGGGTAATTGTTTGTCCCAGTCGGTCAGCCCTTGCTTGCGGTTAGGTAATGGTTTGTCCCAGTCGTTTCACCCCTGGTGGGGTTGGTAATGGTTTGGTCACCACGTCACCGTTACTGGTTGTGTTGGAATGGTTTGTCCAGTCGTATCACCCCTGGTTTTTAGGGGAGTTGGGTTGGTAATGGTTTGTCCAGTCGTTCACGGCCCATGGTTGTTGGTTGGTAATGGTTTGTCCCAGTCGTTCATCCCTGTTGAGGGTTGGGTAATGTTTGTCCCAGTCGTTCCGAGATGTCACTGTGTTGGGTATGGTAATGGTTTGTCCCAGTCGTATCACACCCTGTTTGGGGTTGGTAATGGTTTATGTCCAGTCGTTCACCATCCCTGCGTTGGGGTTGTGGTAATGGTATGTCCCAGTTCGTTCACCTCCCTGTGCTTGGAAGTTTTAACCCTTATGAGTTTGGTGCTGTAACTGGTCCCAGTGGCACCTCTGGTCGTGGAACAACCCCCTGGATATTCTTGCTGTGTGTGGTATGCCAAAGACATCGGAATCACATGGTTAAATCACCAACGTTCTGCTTGTTCTGCAAAGTAAGGTTGACAAACTAATAGATATAATAAGTTCACCCCGCACGCTCTAATGTAATCAACCTCTTTACTTAGCCTATTATGGTTAGAGATACAGTACGTTTTAAAACTAATGCGAATTTATCTGTCGTAAGATAGGTTTGTCCTCAGTCGTTCACACCACTGGTTTTAGTGGGGTTTGGTAAATGGTTTCCCCAGTCGTTCTACCCCTGGTTGCGTGTTTGGTATATTGGGTTGTCTCCAGTCTTGTTCAAGGCCCTGTATTGTGGTTTGGAATTGGTTGTCCTCCAGTTGTTCAGCTCCTTTGCGTTGGATCGTTTGGTAATTGTTTTTGTCCCTCAGTCGTTCAGTTTCCTGGTTGCGTGTTGTTTATGTTAATGGTTGATGTCCCAGACGATTTCACCCCTCTTGGTTTGGGTTGTTTTTGGTTAATGGTTGTCCCAGTTTCTTGTGGTCAGGCCCTGGTTGGTTTTGGTATATGCGTTTTGTCCCAGTCGGTTCAGCCTCTGTTGGGTTGGTAATATGGTTTTCTTTGTCCCAGTCGGGTCAGGCGACTGGTGGGTGGTAATCGGTTGGTCTTTCCAGTCTGTTCAGTCCTGGTGGCATTTTTTGTTAATTGGTTGTCCCAGTCTTCAGTCCTGGTTGGTTGTTTTGATAATGTGGTTTTGTCCCAGTCGTTCTATCCCACTTGGTTGGTATTAGTTTCTGGTATATGGTTGTCCCAGGTCGATCAGCCCTGGTTGTGGTTGGTTTAAGGGGTTTTGTCTCCCAGTCGTTAATTTGTCTATATGTCCTTTCTTGGTTGGTAATGGGTTTGTCCCAAGGTCTCCGTTCAGCCGTGGTTTTGTGTAAGGTTTTTGTCCCAGTCGTTCAGTCCTGTGTTGGGTTTTTTTTTTTTGTGGTATATGGTTCTCGTCCCAGTACGTTCATACCCTGGTTGGGTATGTTGGTATGGTTTTTTGTTCCCATTCGGTCAAGCCTTGGTGGTTGTATTTTGTGTATATGGTTTGTTCCAGGTTCGTTCATCTTCTCTGGTTTTTGGAGTTACGGTAATGGTTTTGTCCCCCCAGTCGTTCAGCCCTGTGTGGGCTTTGGTAATGGTTTTGTTCCCAGTCGTTCAGCCACTGCGTTTTTTGTGTGTTATATCGGTAATTGGTTTTTTTCTGTCCCAGTCTGTTCAGCTCTGGTTGGATTGTTTTTTGTTAATGTTTGTCCCAGTCGTTCAACCTCTTTGTTTTTCCTTGGTAATGGTTCATGTCCCAGTCGTTCACCCCTGGTTTTTGTTGGATATGGTTTTTTTGTCCCATGTTCGTTCAGCCCTGTTGTTGTTTTTGTTGGTATTATGGTTTTGTCCCAGTTCGTTCAACCCTGTGTGTTTCGGTTATGCGTTTGTCCCAGTCGTTCACTCCTGGTTGGTAATGGTTTGTCCCATTCTGTTCAGCCCTGTGTGGTAATGTGTTTGTCACCAGTCGTTCAGCCCTGGTCTGTGTCGCTTTTGTTTTAAGGTATATTAGGTTATGTCCCAGTTCTGTTCACACCCCTGGTGGGTTTTTATCGTTACTGGCAGAAGCCTAGTTACTGGCAGAAGCCTAGTTACTGGCAGAAGCCTAGTTACTGGCAGAAGCCTAGTTACTGGCAGAAGCCTAGTTACTGGGATTTACCGTCCAAAACCGTTCCCTTTTCTCGGGATAAAATAACTGCGAGAAACCTTTTAAATTATTTATATGAACAGCATGGCGTAAAATGGAACTGTTAAATGGTATGTGATGTCTAAATCTGGCTTCTCTACGGCCTCTGCATGATGAATCATCAACACTCAGGGGGGCAGGCGGCCCGTCTCAGGGCGGGGGGGGGGGCAGTTCTCAATGCATGTAGACATATCATCATGGTAGTGTCTGTTCTTCTTCTTGTGACAGGTATACATTTGCTGCAGCTTAGTCTACAGTAATATAAAGACTGAATGTCTAGTTTACACATCTCCATCTACCTTATTTTATTATTTGTAAAGATAATTATTTAATTGCAGCTGCAGTGTTTTTAAAAACAGCCACTCGAATATCGTTGCTTTAAATCTGTTATAGCGGCGAAGAGGGGGACCAAATCCATATTAATGCCCATGATTTTGGAATGAGATGTTCGACGACACACACATCTACATTATTTTGGTCATGTAGTTTAAAATCCATTCTTATTCCCAAATCACTCAGTCTAGTGGATGTTTGAATGTGATTATCATAATTTGGTTACAGCTCACTCTAAATGAACATGTTTGACCTCTGTCTGTTGCTGTTACAGCCTGTACATTAGAATGAAAACATAATAACTGCTTAGAGGTTGGTGTGTGGATGACTAATGGTTGGTAATGGTTTGTCCCAGTCGTTCAGCCCTGGTTGGTAATGGTTTGTCCCAGTCGTTCACCCCTGGTTGGGTTGGTAATGGTTTGTCCCAGTCGTTCAGCCCTGGTTGGGTTGGTAATGGGTTTTGTCACCAGTCGCTCTCAGACACCCTGGTTAGGGCATTGGTACATCGGTCTTGTCACAGTCGTTAGCACCCCTGGATATGCGGTTGGTACTCGGTTTATGTCCGTACTGTTACACATCACACACACCATTCACCCACACACAACACACAACACACCGACGACAACACACCAACCACACAAAAACCAGCATGGAGCTAGCCCTCATGTTCTGCCCCATCAATATTTTCTGTACACACAGTTAGAAATAGAATTGGTGGTGATTTTTAAAATCCATTACAGCTCAGACCATTGCACTGCTCCAGCAAGATCTTATCATTTGTAGCCACCGATTTCCATGGGGCACACTTTTGGTTCACTGTGCACACCTGTAGTAGGTTACAATAAATAGTACAGTCTCTCTCTTTCTGTCTCTCCCTCTACCTCTCTCACCCTCTGTTTCTCTGTCCCTCCCTCTCTCTCTGTATCTCACCCTCTCCCTGTGTTTCTCCAAGTGAATACCGAGGGTGCAGTGAGGCCGGTGGCAGTGTGTGAAGCACCATTGTGTGAGGGGTCGAGGAGAGTCAGGGTCAGAGAACTCACGGGACGGAGCGGCCATCCACAGAGCAGTCAGCCAACACACAGAGAGGGAGGGAGAGAGAGAGAGAGAGAGAGAGAGAGAGAGAGAGAGACTGAAAGAGAGAGAGAGACTGAAAGAGAGCGGAGTGAAGTAACAGAAAGAGCGCAAATGGGGAAGAGAAAGAGGAGGGATAGATAGAATGGGGTAGAGAGAGAGACAGAAATAATGAGAAAGAGAAAGAAAGGGGGATTTAGGGGCTTCCATAGGCTGTGTAGGAGGACTAAAGGGCGTTGTGATAACAGAAACAGACGGATGACAAAGAGAAGTAGTTGGTCAGCAGAGCGAACCAGCTTGGTCTGCAGAGTTCGCCAGGTGGACTAGTAAGGCCCAGGCAGTCAGTCTCACTATTATCCTTTTCTCACTGCTGAGCCAAGCTGAACTGGTCTTGCCTGGTTACTCATCCACTTTAGTGGCTGCTTATATTTGTCCTATTTCACACATGTACAATTGTGTATGAATACAAATGTGAATTGGAAATGTGTTTATCCCACTCTCCCTGAGACACCCTGGGAGAGTGGGGTCACAGCCAGGGTCAGCCATTATTAACGGGAGACCCTGGAGCAATTAAGGTTAAGTGCCTTGCTCAAGGGCACATCGATGGATCGTTCACCTTGGGGATTCAAACTAGCGACCTTTCGGTTGCTATCCCAATACCCTCAGCACTAGGCTACCTGCCGCCCTGTAAAGCTGTTGGAAGYATGCTGGTACAGGGTGAGCATACTATCCCAGCGCCAGCAGTCTGTGGTCGGGGWCGGCACGTTAGAGCGAAAATGGTATATGAGTGGACAGGTCCCAGTCACCATGGAGATAGATACTCTGACCAGCACGGTCCTTGTGGCTCTACGATGACCATGTATTAGCTGACCTGCTGAGCACTGCTGAGACCCTGAGAGAAAATACCAATACCTTTTAATTATGACATCATTTCCTCTCAAGCAATCCCTGGATAGCGATGAGCTTCGGTCTCTTGATACTGCTTCTTTTGGTGTCTATTACTTAGGTCGGTCACAGTGTTTGGGATATTTGGTTATGCAATTGATTGCAATTGATGTAAATGTATGTAGATTATTCAAATGAGTCTAAATTGCCTCCTTAAATTGCTTTCAGTGGTATTTGTTTCATGCGTGGTTGTTACATGAAAGAAAACGTTATTTTGAAAGAAAGAGTATTGGTCAGCCTATCCTTGAAGAAGTTGTCGTGACTGATTCTGAGCAGACTTATGCTCACTAGATCCACCGAGAACAGTAACACTAAAGCGTGTGTGCTGTGTGTGTGTGTGGTGTGGTGTGTTAGTGTGTGTTGGTGTGTGTGTGTGTGTGTGGTGTGTGGTGGTGGTGGTGCTGTGGTGTGTGGTGGTGCGTGCGTGCGTGCTGTGCGTGCGCGCGTGTTGACTTGAGGGGAGCCTTCATCCCTTGGTTGATCTGTGCTCCATCTGACACGGAGCAAGGGGGGATTCTGAATATCTGCCCCACAGCTAACTGACCTCCCTCCCACCACACACACACACACACACACACACACACACACACACACACACACACACACACACACACACACACACACACACACACCACACACACACACACACACACACACACACACACCACACACACGCACACACATAGGCACACGCACCCACAGACACACCCAGACACACACACATCCCTCCTCCTCAGGTTACCACCACAGCCCACCCCCTTCTCCAGCAGTCTGAATTGGATGTCAGAGGGAATTAGATGGAAGACAATTTGATTTCTCTGTCTACCCTGCTGCCTTCTTTCCTCTCCTCCACGGAGATGGAGAGCGAGAGAGAGGCAGGCAGGCAGGCATCGGTGTCAGCCGAGGAGTTGATGCTCGCAGACAGCAGACAGTTACTGAGAGAGAGAGAGAGAGAGAGAGAGGAGACAGACAGAAAGAGAAGTAGGAAGCAGCCCATCCAGTCATTTAATAGTCCTCCCACTCTGAGTCCAAATGGAGAGATTGACACGTGCTAGCAGGAGCTTTAATAGCCATTGTAATGGTCCGCAGTGCAGGTGGGCGGAGAGACCAGGCCTGAACCATCTTACCCACCCAAAGTAACTCAATTCTCCCACTCACACCCATTTTAGAAACCCTTTAGGAAATGGCAGGAGTGTCGAGTTAGTTACCTTCCAATTCCATGTTGCTGGTGCTCTTAACCACTCTAGGAAAGTGAACACATTGACTGGGTCCCAAATGGCACCCTACTCCCTATACAGTGCACTAGCTTTGACCAGGGCCCATAGAACATTAAACAGGGAATAGGGTACCATTTGAGACACAKAAATAGATTTCCTACACACCACTGAGGAGGAGGCAGGGGAGGGGGATTAGGGTGAGAGTGGCCACTCTGTGGTAATGTGTTGGGKGGTTTGGAGGGTTGGGGGTTGGAGTCCCTGGTGGGTTGTGGGAGAAAAGCTGTGGTAAGGCAGGTGGTAGTGGGGCTGGATGGAGCCTTCTAGGACTAGGATAAGGGGAGTAAAATTGTTAGCCTCGATTAGCAATGCCAACCAAATACCTTCCACACACACTGGAAACAAGGTTCTCCGGTTATTTGAGTATTTATACAGCAGTGTGGTGACTGTTGAGTTGTTGCACTTGTATTTCACCATAGCTTCGAGTTGCCAGATTCCAGCAGTGCGCTGCAGATCCCCCTCGCTGGGTTCCCAACACCCTTCGGCTATGGGACTTCCTGCAGGGGGTGCAATCTCTACCGCAGACCCCTGAGGTTGCCAGATCCTAGAAACTCTCCATCCAAAGGTTGCCAGATCCCAGTAACCCCTTATTACGGTCCCTCACTGCTCCCCAACCCTGCGTCTATGGGGCTGACTGCAGTAGTGCATGAGTTGCTATCCTCCTCAGCCTCAGGTTGCCAGATCTTTTCCCAGTAAGCCGATGCACRGCAGAGAGGAGGGAGGCGTAGCGCTGGCTGTGGTCTGGTGCCACGCTGGGCCTGGTTATTATCTCCAGATGACATCAGCATGAGCAGCAGATGCCTTTTTGGCCACGGGGCCGGAGAGAGTGAGAGAGAGAAAGGGGAGAGAGAGAGAAAAGGCTGTTCACGCCTGGATTGGGCTATTTATTACCTCTACTTATCATGCCATCTCTGAGTCCGCAGGGAAACACTGCCTGGTTCATCCCAGAATGGCCTTGCTAACTCGTAATAATGTCATCAAGATAAATGTGTATTTAGAAAATATGTATACATTTATAGTATATGAGCAACTCTACTTACAACAATATTTTTTAGTAATACAATTGAAGTCTGTCGCGACTTCCGCCAAAGTCGGCTCCTCTCCTTGATCGGGCGACGTTCGGCGATTGACGTCACCGGCTTTCTAGCCATCGCCGCTCCATTTCTCATATGTCCATTTGTTTTGTCTTGTTCCATACACACCTGGTTTTCATTCCATAATCACACTGCATGTATTTAGTGCTCTGTTCCCCTCCATGTCTTTGTGTGTAATTGTTGATTGTTATGTGGATATTGTCAGGTGCCATACTTTTGTTATGTTCCGTGTTTTTGGCACGTTTATGTTTTTATGTGCTGTCGTTTTTGGACCGGAATTAAAGTGCACCTGTTTACTACACTCTCCTGCACCTGACTTCGCCTCCCGTACAGACCCCTAACAAAGTCGGAAGTTTACATACACCTTAGCCAAATACATTTAAACTCAGTTTTTCACAATTCCTGACATTTAATCCAAGTAAAAAAATTCCCTGTCTTAGGTCAGTTAGGATCACCACTTTATTTTAAGAATGTGAAATGTCATAATAATAGTAGAGAGAATTATTTATTTCAGCTTTTATTTATTTCATTACATTCCCAGTGAATCAGAAGTTTACATACACTCAATTCATTTTTGGTAGCATTGCCTTTAAATTGTTTAACTTGGTGCCAAACTGCATTCGGGGTAGCCTTACACAACGCTCCCAACCATATAAGCGGGTGAATTGGCCCCATCTCCTGACAGAGTTGATGTAACTGGGAGTTAAGGTTATAGGCCCCCTCCGCTCCGGCAAAAGCTTTGCAGTTCTGCACGCCTCAAACCAACATTTCGGCATGAGTCTTGAGGTGCAGGCTTGGCCTTTCCAGCTCGCATGGCGGCGCACACAGCTCGCAGGATCAAGCTTACTGAGCTTTGTTTTTTGGCTATGCCAATCAGTGTCTGCCCACAAGCTCTGTATCTACTGGGAAGGTGATGAGCTTGGCGCAATTATTGGGGTGTCAATTTTTGGAAAGAAGACCGGCTTCCGTGACCAAGCTTTAACTTTCCTGGACTGATGGTCTTGAGATGTTGCTTCAATAACTTCCACCATACTTTTCCTACCTACCTGAATGCAATCTATTTTGTCGAGCAAGTGCACCAGTCCCTCCTGCGAGGCAAAGCACCGCCCACAACAGTGATGCTGCCACCCCGTGCTTTCACGGTTGGGTGGCTGTTTCTTTGGCTTCGGATGAGGGCCTTCCCCTTTCCTTCCCAAAACACAACGATCTAGAGCCAAAGCAGAACAAAACCAAAGCCCAGCACGACGCAAACAGCGCACCAGCAGATACATCCATACACACAAAGACTACCGATACGACAAGACCCAGAGCACAGCTGGCCTCAGAAAGACTTCGACACTGCCCGAGGACCCAGGCGGGCAACTTTTGGAAAATGCTCACAAGGATGAACTAAACTTGTGGAGGTCTACAATTATTTTTCTGAAGTCTTGGCTGATTTCTTTTGATTTTCCCATGATGTCAAGCCAAGCAAAGAGGCACTGAGTTTGAAGGTAGGCCTTGAAATACATCCACAGGTACACCTCCAATTGACTCAAATTATGTCAATTAGCCTATCAGAAGCTTTTAAAGCCATGACATCATTTTCTGGAATTTTCCAAGCTGTTTAAAGGCACTGTCAACTTAGTGTATATAAACTTCTGACCCACTGGAATTGTGATACAGTGAATTATAAGTGAAATATTCTGTCTGTAAACAATTACTCGTGTCATGCACAAAATTAGACGTTCTAACCGACTTGCCAAAACTATAGTTTGTTAACAAGAAATTTGTGGAGTGGTTGAAAAACGAGTTTTAATGACACCAACCTAAGTGTATGTAAACTTCCGACTTCAACTGTACATTTGTAGTAGAGGTATCTAGCACTAACATTCATATTATTATCAAATGCTATTAAGGCGAATTAATAATTATAATTATGCGGACTGTTAAAAATAGTAATTAGTAATGCCAATAATGATGTAATATAACCGTTAATTACTGCATGGATGTATAGGCCTGACAGCAGTGGTAGAATCTTTAAAAGAAATAGGTAGCGACCATGGCGTTAGAAAATATAGTGGGTGTTTGTGTACCTGGCTGGTCTCACAGTAAAGCTGCTGGTTTATTTATGCCTGGGTTTTATTTGAGGGACAGAAGAGACCGGCGAGATTAAACTACCGCGGAAACAAATCTCAGCGGCGAGGGCAGAATTAGATTTAAGCGCCCTGTGCCACGTGCCCGCCATCAGGTTTTAGCTAGCGTTTTGTCAATGTGTGTGTGCGTGCTTGCGTGCGTGCTTGCGTGTGTGTGTGTGTGTGAGTGATTGATTGAGTGAGAATTCACTCTCTGTCTATCACCCCTCTGTTATTGTACACCCCTCTCCAGGTTATTATATATATCCCAGGCCTACATCGCCCAATTTAATGAGAAAAAAAAGCAAGAGTCAGGAAATTATATTTCTAATCARTCTCCTGCAAAAGGCCTCTTTTATTAACGCGGAGATGCTGCTCTCTCGCTTCTTCCCCCTCTCCTCCCCTCTCTCGTTCTATCTCTCTCTCTGTTAATGGCCTAGTAGCCAGCTAGACTACTCATCATATTAAAGCTCTCAGCTCTGAAATACACACTCCTTCCACTCTATCTCTCTCTGCTTCTCACCTTCCCTCCCTTTCTCTCTCTCTGACCCACCTGCTCCACCTCTCCTACAATAATTATTATTGAAAGAAAATGTTATTTCATTGAAAGAAAAACCCCAGCATACTGGTGATCTCGATGCTTCCAAAAATTGTAATGGATTTTATTTCGCTAATGTTTCGTTCTCAATAGAAGTTGTGCCGTTATGAAAAAGTGCCAATATGTTATTTCTTCAGGGAAATACTATAGTAGACAGATTTGCACCACGGCCGAGGTTTGCATCAGAGCTCTAAAAGGCCTCATGAATTGTATAGCAATAAAGTTGCTATAATCTCCCGGGTGGCGCAGTGGTCTAGGGCACTGCATCGCAGTGCTAGCTGCGCCACCAGAGTCTCTGGGTTCGCGCCCAGGCTGGGCTGGGTTCGCGCCCAGGCTCTGTCGCAGCCGGCCGCAACCGGGAGATCCGTGGGGCGACGCACAATTGGCATTAGCGTTCATTCGGTTTAAGGAGGGTTTGGCCGGTAGGAATTATCCTTGCTCAAGTAAAAAAAATGTAATAAAATGATGCACTCTACTGTTAAGGTCGCTGCTGATTTAAGAAGTCCTTTGTGCCTCGTGGCCGGTAGATATCCTTGTGCTCAGTATGTAAAAACTGTAAAAAATGTAATGCCTCTACTGTAAGTCGGCTCTGGAATAAGAGCGTCTGCTCTTTGGGCCG
The DNA here is from genome assembly GCF_002910315.2 of Salvelinus sp. IW2-2015. Taxonomy (NCBI): domain Eukaryota; kingdom Metazoa; phylum Chordata; class Actinopteri; order Salmoniformes; family Salmonidae; genus Salvelinus; species Salvelinus sp. IW2-2015. The sequence goes on along the minus strand of NC_036838.1, from coordinate 5,662,912 downwards.
GGGTAGGTTATTCCTTGTCTCAGTAATGTTAAAATTAATAAAGATGTATGCACGCTATGTAAGTCGCTCTGGATAAGAGCGTCATGCCTAAATACTAAAAATGAATGTAAATGAAAAGTTACCCTGAGCCCACAGCATGCTGCAAGTAGATGATAGAGCGCAAACATCTGCATTAACCACCAATTTGTTTACCGTTACGCAGATCAAGTTCAGTCAGAGTGATGGATATGATGATGTTACATCTTTGTCGTTTCATTTCAATGAAGAGACAAGAACAGGCTAGTTTGACCCTGTTAGAAGTAATGAAAGACAATAGAATTGCCTATATTTATCTTTTATTTCTAATGTATTTCTTTACTCTATTTGAATTTACAGTTATTTCAGCCACAGTGTGTGTAAGTCGTGTGTGTAGTGTGTGTGTGTTGTTGTGTTGTGTGTGTTGTTGTGTTGTGTTTGTGTGTTGTTTGTGTGTGTGTGTGTGTGTGTGTGTGTGGTGTGTGTGTGTGTGTGTGCTGTGTGTTAGCAGTCAGAACAAAAACACTCTCACCACCATTACACATACTAAACAGTTGCGTAGAGCTGCATCAGTTTGGGAGTCCCACCCCCTTTGAGAGTCCTGGCTCTGGCCTGGTGAGTTGTGTGGTATGTATGTGGTGTTGACCCGACAAGGGTGGATTCATCACCAAAGAAAAACACCACGGCTAATTAATCAGTTCATTTTCAAAATAGATAAAACAAATGGAGGGAAAAAGGCAAGAAATACTTAAACAATAAGATCATAACCAAAGTTTATTCTTAACTTTTTTCAATTGATATCATAACATTCTTTAAAAGGGCAATCTGCAATTGCTATATACATCTTTAGACTTATAAATGAATGACTATATGTGACCGACTGGCTCGATTCGGTCTTATGTAGCAAAACTTGAAATTGTGTTTTTTACATTGAATAAAAGTAGAGACTCAGAGCTAGAAAATGGTATATCAAACACTACAGTTAAGGAACAATGGGAAAGTAATTCTGCTTTGAAAGTTGATAAACTTGTAACCTCACTTTTGAGAAAATGGCCCTTGAATGTTTTGGTAAACCTACTGGAGAGCACTTCTTTGTCTGCACCCATTCAGCATCGTTCACACCCTTTTAAGCCTTAGCCCCACCCATCTATTTAAGGATTCACATGTGAGGTCATGTACTAAACAACCAAGGAGTTCAAGACGAAAGGCTGGTTTATACTACGTCTATCGACAGTTGTCGTAGTGACATCATGAACATTCTATTGTTGTCCAACATCAAACTTGTCGTTGTCGTTATGAAAAAGCAGTGGCGATTTTAGCATGTAAATCTTGGTGGKGCAAAATAAAAAATAAGTGGGATGCATGCAAGCAAAGCCACAACACAACACTAAACAATACATTCATTGCACTATAACGGTGACAAGGGGTGCCCATAAACGGCCTACATAAAGCTGTCCCAACCTGGCTATCAGCGGAGCCTCTGGCAGCGAAACAGTTCATTCAGCCTCATTTACTGCCTTTTAAAAAGCATAGCTGGTATGGCTGACTTGCTTATTAAACAAATGTGGTTTCTAATTTTTATTTTTTCCCCCCCTTTATTTAACCTGGTAGGTCAGTTGAGAACAAGTTCTCATTTACAACTGTGACCTGGCCAAGATAAAGCAAAGCAGTGCGACAATAAACAACAACACAGAGTTACACATGGGATAAACAAAAGTACAGTCAATAACACAATAGAAGAATCTATATACAGTGTGTGCAAATGGAGTAAGGAGGTAAGGCAAAAAAATAGGCCAAAAGTAGCGAAGTAATTACAATTTAGCAAATTAACACTGGAGTGACAGATGTGCAGATGATGATGTGCAAGTAGAAATACTGTTGTGCAAAAGAGCAAAAAAAGTAATTAAAAACAATATGGATGAGGTAGGTAGTTGGATGGGCTATTTACAGATGGGCTGTGTACAGCTGCAGCGATCGGTAAACTGCTCAGACAGCTGACACTTAAAGTTAGTGAGGGAGATATAAGTCTCCAGCTTTAGCGATTTTTGCAATTTGTTCTAGTCATTGGCAGCAGAGAACTGGAAGGAAAGGTGGTGTTGGCTTTGGGGATGAGCAGTGAGATATACCTGCTGGAGCTCGTGCTAYGGGTGGGTGGGTGTTGTTATGACAATTAATAATAATGACAATTGAGACGTGCAAACTATGGCATAAGGGGATGACAAGCGGATAAGAGGCAATCCATAATTTTGATTAATACATTAATGAACAAGCTAGGACGGACGTTCATCGAATAGAACAATTTGTTTAGCACTTTTGAAATGTACAGCGACAAGATTCAGAACATGGGCATTCTTAGTGTTCTCCCTGTACACCAAGTCAGAACCGTAGGATAAATAAAGGGGGTATATAAGCAAACAATGAAAGCTGATTACATTTCTCTAAAACAGGTTATAGGCTACATGTGCACCACCAAGTCAAAACAGTAGGCAAAATTAAGAGAGGGTAAATAGACCAAATTATTTGGGTGAGGCACATGGGATCCTAACATCTTACTACACACACATACACTTTATTCTTTTTTTTAGCTAGGATTTATACATGTCTCCCTGGCATATTACATCATTTATGCAGCAGCATACAATACATTTTTGTACTCACCTTGTTGTGCTGTGCTCACTTGAACAGGAAGGAGGCACGGCGGTTCTTCGTGGGCAAATTATGTTATCAAAGTCTGACATTCTCTGCATTTATGGTGCTTTCAAAACAACTGAGAACTCTGAAAAAACAAGGTCGAATCATGATGACGTCATTGATCTTCAGGTCGTAGCTCTAGAAAGAGGCCGGATTTACAATTCAGAGTTGGATGACGGTTCAAAACGTATTTTCCCAGTCGGAGCGCGTTTATTCCCGACTTCCCAGTTGTCTTGAACTCATGTTTTTGCAGTTCCGAGTTAACAGTTGTTTTGAGCGCAGCACAAATCATGCTTCATTGACAGCATGGACAATGTTGAATGTTTATCATCTTAAACTTGGAGAGCCCTTTAATCCCACATTTGGGACCACACAGCCACTCCACTGAATAGCAGGCTAGTGATTGCTTTGCAATGCTTGCAGTTAACTTTAGCCACTYTCACTGATTCCTTCCAAACCACTCATTGTTGAATTTGCTATTTCCAACTTGTTGTGTAATGTTTATGTCCAATGGCCGATGAGCACCGATACGTTTTATCTATAATTTCTCTCCATTATTTATCTTCATATGACAAGGATTAAAATGGATTTGCCAGTAGATTGTCGACTTGATTCATGATGATGACTGCTWGCAAAATTTTTGAAAGTATRATKTTGACAKGMTYWGTCCAATCAAWGCTACTGTACATATAACTGACGTCATTTTATCTGTGGCCAATGACCTTGAGCCTTCTTGGATGGGYACTTCTAATCTACAGTAATTCTATGGTGCTAGGGGCTAGAATTTTGTAGCTCTCCCCTTAGACTTGGACCATGAGTGACTGAACACTGAGCCAATCACRGTGCAACGCTCTGTATTTTCTGCTGGCTAACACATCACCACGGACCGCACCGAGTTAGGCTGAAACACCTGCATTTTGGAGCTGCCTTACTCAAGAAAACAAAAAAGAGACCATGTTTGTATGAGGCTTTATAACTCAATGATATATATATATATTTGACATTGTTTGCAGACTGATGTGACATGTGTTAATGCCAAAATAACATGCAAAACAGGCAAGCCCCCCCCCCTAAAAAAATATTTATATTTAGACTCTGCCCCACCTGCCCTCAATGACRGGTCGCCATTGTGAAAAAGTCTAATGACAAAAACTACAGGTTGTATGACATCAGCACCCAGGAGGTCCAAAATAGCATAACTGGTGTATTTTAACACCAATAATCCCATCCGTTTAAAAATGAATTTAGTTCATGTAAATCTAGCAAACCAGGCAACTAAAAGCAACTTTCTAAACAATGTTTTGGTTCGTTACTAGCTTGTTAGCTAGCTTGCCAGCTCAAATAATGACCATATCATATAGCTGACAACGTATACATTTAGCTCATTTGTATTCAGGAACATAAACTCTCAACAAGATCATTATTTACAAGTTAATATTGAGCTAATTACAGAAAATAGCTTACTGAGTGTGACGAAATAAAAGCAGGGCATTCTACCGGAGAATTTTAGAACTTGGACACTGTCTCGTTGGCCTAACGCTATATCCTAATTTGACTTTGGTGCAGGTCATGTTCTTCACATTACCGTCTCTGGTAAACACATACTATATCAAATAAAATCTAAGTTTATTTGTCACATCCACAGGATACATAATGTGTAGTGAAATGGTTACTTACATAGTTACTTGTCTTTTGTTTAGGCATGTAGCTAGCTAGCTAGCTAAGCAATGAACCATAATCCCAACTCATAATGTTACTACCCTGCATTAATCTGCAGGTAGCTAACCAACCAGGTCCAATGCTAGCTAGCTAACATTAGGCTATAACTAGCAATGCAAATGGCTCTGAGATACAAATAATATTACTACACAGATCATACACGTAACGTTAGCTAGTGAGCCAGCCAGCTAACATTAGCTAGCTAGCTAACAGTACACCTTAACTTGAAATGAAAATGACTTTCTGACAAAATTAGAAACTTATAATATGTGAAAATGWAGCAAGCTAGACTATCTTACCCGTATACATGGATGGACGCTTCTCCCTCTCTGTCACGGATGCCAAGGTTGCCCTTAGTTTGAAGATATAATCCRGAGACAGGTGTTTTATACAACAGTTCTGTGTGTTCTCTTTTCAACTCCCTCTGCATATTTGCAATCAAACGTTCTTTGTATTATCTTTTACCAGATCTAATGTGTTATAATCTCCTACATTCCTTTAACATTTCTACAAACTTCAAAGTGTTTCCTTTSAAATGGTACCAAGAATATGCATATCCTTGCTTCAGTGCCTGAGCTACAGGCAGTTAGATTTGGGTATGTCATTTTAGGCGAAAATKTWAAAAAAGGGGCCAATCCTTAAGAGGTTTTAACAATTTTATTCGTATTTACAGATGGCATACAAGTTTGATGTTAAGGCACATGAAAGTTYACATGTTCCAGAAGGCATTTCTGCCCCTCCAAAAAGTTTACGTTCAAATGGCTCTCCTGTGAAGTAGTGACGTGCGACATACGCCTAGTTTCCTGAAATGAGTCACATATAGCCATTGATTCTTGAGGAAAACAACGTATAAATGCCTCATGTGCTTARTTCAAYTSTCGTACCSCGTCAGAACCCAAATTATAAGCTTTTTTTACACCATTGTTTGTAAACAATATAYGTGTAAACAAACACAGCATAGCCTTCAAACAAGGTTAAAACTATGCTTTCGATATCATGGATGGTCAGTATTTGCATCCGTAGCTCTGTCTATGAATTTGAGAGTGGTTACATACCTTCAGCACCATCCCTCAGCTCTTTACGTTATCAGTGGCGGAGTGTCCTCTTTGTTATTGTTTGTAACTTCAGATTGCCTCTTTAAATCACTGTGTTAAGTTTAATTAAAGTAAACAACTGAAAACTCCGGCATTAATGTGGGCCCTCGACTTTGAATCATTGAATTTGGCTTAACAGCATATTTAATAAAAGTAACCCATGTCATTATATCAAGATATTGGGAATCTCCTAGATATCTGACTATCACAACAGTCTATTGGCAACTGTGATACACAACTAATTTTAACATAAATATATGCTCCTGATTAATAACAGAGTTTAACAGAAAATGTGCATAATATAAATCGGAGCTAGTGGCCCATGAAGTGTGTAGATAGAACCCCCGCATAGATGAAGGCCYTCTGGAAAATATCATACCATTCAATAWCCCAATGGGTAACACTTCCCTCACCATCATCATGTTTCTCCCAAAAATGCATTGGACAGGAAGACATACATTTTGGCTGCCATGTTGTGTTTTCAAACACTTGTCTCCAGATATTCCTTTTTGCGATGCTCCCTCGCCATTTTCTGCATGGTTGTATCTGACTTGAGGTCAGTTTGACTTAGAAGTTTCTTTGTTTTTGGATCAGTCCTTTGCCTGTAAAAGGGTAAGAGTGTAGACCATTCTCATAAAAATGGGGTCAATTCATTCATTCATTTAGCTATTTCATTGTAATGTTTATAGACATAACGGACTACACAAGATTCTCCCAGTCCTGGCAAAWACTTGTTTATACTTCTTGTTTGGAGAATTTTGAGAGGAAAAACTCAATCAGGCTTCATGGCCTTTAACTACGGGACAACACATTATTGTTGCTGTCAATGTGTTGCTTCAGTTCTACAGTTGTTCACGTAAGGAATGACAAACAATTGATTCCGTCACGACAGAAGGACCATAGATTTACTTGTTGTAATAAYTTGAGTGCACTATTAGTAGTAGTACAAGAATGTATAATTCTAATCAATATTCAGAATCCAGCWACACACTTACATTTTTAGATGTTTCTCAATGGCCTTTCTCTCATAAACCGTTCCATCCTGGTTTTTCACTGGATCAATGAACATCTTCTTGGTCAGCGGACAAACTAGATGTGAGGGTGTGAACTTCTTCGTCAACTCTTCACCGACCAATTTCTGTAAGTAAAAAATTAAGTATTATCTTACCATGTATGCTGTTAAACAAAAGTACTTGCTGTTCAAACAAATGTAGAACCTGACAAACCTGGAAACCAAGAAAGTGTGCTGCTTATATACACAGCAGTATACTACACACAACAGTGGTATGGTGTTTCAGCATTTTATACTTATTGATAATGAGGATTAGTCTGACGCCATGCTTCAAATTCCTTGTGTGTGTGTGTGTGTGTGTGTGTTTGTCTCAGGATGGGTTAAAAGCAAAAAAGTCACATTTCTGTTAACCTGTTTACATTTCAAATGTCTCGTGACACAATACATTTAAGAGGTGAATTGGGCATTACATTTGATAACATGTTAAACAGGGGAGATTAGTTTACAATTGCTAGTATATGAAAACCAGAGTGTGGAATGCAGTCACTCGTTGTCCTTAGACTGCTTTAAGGAAACACATACAGTGGGGAGACAAGTATTTGATACACTGCCGATTTTGCAGGTTTTCCTACTTACAAAGCATGTAGAGGTCTGTAATTTCTATCATAGGTACAATTCAACTGTGAGAGACGGAATCTAAAACAAAAATCCAGAAAATCACATTGTATGATTTTTAAGTAATTAATTTGCATTTTATTGCATGACATAAGTATTTGATCACCTACCAACCAGTAAGAATTCCGTCTCTCACAGACCTGTTAGTTTTTCTTTAAGAAGCCTTCCTGTTCTCCACTCATTACCTGTATTAACTGCACCTGTTTGAACTCGTTACCTGTATAAAAGACACCTGTCAACACACTCAATCAAACAGACTCCAACCTCTCCACAATGGCCAAGACCAGAGAGCTGTGTAAGGACATCAGGGATAAAATTGTAGACCTGCACAAGGCTGGGATGGGCTACAGGACAATAGGAAAGCAGCTTGGTGAGAAAGTTCAAGATGATGGTCAATCACCCTCAGTCTGGGGCTCCATGCAAGATTTCACCTCGTTGGGCATAAATGATCATGAGGAAGGTGAGGGATCAGCCCAGAACTACACGGCAGRACCTGGTCAATGACCTGAAGAGAGCTGGAACCACAGTCTCAAAGAAAACCATTAGTAACACACTACGCCGTCATGGATTAAAATCCTGCAGCGCACGCAAGGTCCCCCTGCTCAAGCCAGCGCATGTCCAGGCCCGTCGGAAGTTTGCCAATGACCATCTGGATGATCCAGAGGAGGAATGGGAGAAGGTAATTTAGTCTGATGAGGCAAAAATAAGAGATTTTTGGTCTAAACTCCACTCGCCTTGTTTGGAGGAAGAAGAAGGATGAGTAAAACCCCAAGAACACCATCCAACCGTGAAGCATGGAGGTGGAAACATCATTCTTTGGGGGATGCTTTTCTGCAAAGGGGACAGGACGACTGCACCGTAATTGAGGGGAGGACGGATGGGGCCATGTATCGCGAGATCTTGGCAACAACCTCCTTCCCTCAGTAAGAGCATTGAAGATGGGGTCGTGGCTGGGTCTTCCAGCATGACAACGACCCGAAACACACAGCCAGGGCAACTAAGGTGTGGCTCCGTACGAAGCATCTCAAGGTCCTGGAGTGGCCTAGCCAGTCTCCAGACCTGAACCCAATAGAAAATCTTTGGAGGGAGCTGAAAGTCCGTATTGCCCAGCGACAGCCCCGAAACCTGAAGGATCTGGAGAAGGTCTGTATGGAGAGTGAGCCAAAATCCCTGCTGCAGTGTGTGCAAACCTGGTCAAGAACTACAGGAAACGTATGATTCTCTGTAATTGCAAACAAAGGTTTCTGTACCAAATATTAAGTTCTGCTTTTCTGATGTATCAAATACTTATGTCATGCAATAAAATGCCAAATTAATTACTTAAAAATCATACAATGTGATTTTCTGGATTTTTGTTTTAGATTCCGTCTCTCACAGTTGAAGTGTACCTATGATAAAAATGACAGACCTCTACATGCTTTGTAAGTAGGAAAACCTGCAAAATCAGCAGGGTATCAAATACTTGTAATACACTGTATCTAAATATGAAAATTGCTGAACTATAAAAATATATTTATTTATAAATAAGGGGTGGGGGGAATATGTGCATTCACCTGTTCCATGTCATCATGAATTCCCTGCAGTTTCCTCCGTGTTTTTCTTGGCCTCTTGTTCATATTCTCTCTGCTGGTTAGGAATTCCTCTGCCAAAATACTTTTACAAACATTTTCATTTGGATATATTAATGTAGCATGAATTAAACATATTCATAAATTATATACAATATACCATTTGGAAACTAAGATGGATTTGAAATGACATATAATTAAATACTGTTGTATATGCAAATAATGTTCAAGTCAACCTGTCCAGTGGATCTTCAGGTTCAGGGACGATGAGCAGTCCATACACAGCATCCAAGATCTCTCTCATGGTTATGTGAGCCGAGTAGTTCGGTCAAATATGTTGTGGCAGATACGGCCCACACTGTTTACGTTGCAGTGGTACACCTTTGTACACATTAAGGATATTTCATAATGGTTCATATGAAAGCATTTAACAAACATGACATTTCAGCCTGAAATCACACCAGAAACGTATCAATAGAGCTATTGTTGTGGTCCATTTTGTTCTGATCTTCTGAGAGTGGCGGCATTTCAAATCCAGGCGTGTTTTTTTATGAGGTGTTTTCTTTTTTACCCTTACCCTAACCCTTACCTAATACTACTAGCCTGCCTAAATTTAACCTCTTGCACTTGCATGTAAATATAGGTTGCTTTGCAATCAGAAAGTGTAATGTATAAATGTTCCAGCTGTTGCGATTTACAACGTTATAGTTTCTCGTGAGTTGGGATATTATGATGTTGTGGAAGCAAAATCAATTACTTCTCCATGCAGGTAAATTCCACCTTTGAAAATGTGGAAGTCCTGGTAATGGATAAATTAATTGTAACAGCAGTAGCAGTCAAGAATACAAAATACACTGTCTTCTGTATTCATTTGTGTAAAAGGATACAGGTGTGACAAAGCGCACATGGGGGTTTGACGGGGTACTCAGCACCAAACTGACAGTAAAGCTCAAAGGCTCCATTCTCATAAGGTGTATCAGGGGGGCCTTGCATGAGAATCTTCCAAAACGCTGAAAAAGGTATGGAATGAGATACAGGGATTAAATGTTTGAGGCAACATAAACAACGATATTATTGTTTGTGGGAGCATGCTAACAGGAATCCTGTTAGCATACGGCTCCTGAGTGGCGCAGCGGTCTAAGGTATTGCATCTCAGTGGCTTGAGGCGTCACTACAGACACCCTGGTTCGATTCCAGGTTGTATACAACGGCCGTGATTGGGAGTCCCATAGGGGGATGCCAATTGGGCCCAGTGTCGTCCGGGTTTGGCCGTCATTGTAAATAAGGATTTGAGTGAAGTAAGCATACCCATATCTTGGGGTTGTGACTACTTTGTAACACTTCCTAGGAATTCCCATCATTAGCATAATAGGCATACTTGTAACACTTTTTTGCTGTACCACTGAAACACTTTGTTTCATGAGGAATTATTATCTGCTCAATATAAATCAAATCAAATTTTATTGGTCACAACACATATTTTGCAGATGTTATTTGCGGGGGTAGCAAAATGCTTGTGTTCCTACTCCAACAGTGCAGTAATATCTAACAATTCAAGTAATATCTAACAATTCACAATGCTTTATTCATTCAGTTATAGATGTATAAGCAGTTATGTCTATAAACATCTGTCCCGTGAATTTATAAGGCATTATCCTGAGCATATTAAGCATTAAGAATGTCATTATAAAGCAAAAGTGTATTCATAGCAAAGTGTTATCAAATCAATAACACTAAAAACATTACCCCAATACTGCTTACTTACTGAAGTCTGACTCTAATGGCAAAACTGTGCAGAATGGATGTGGGTCACAATGCAGACTCTTCATCTTTCCAGAATGCGTTTGTCCTTCTCCAAAAACCGACTGCTCTTGGATTCCTTGATGTTCTTTTTCAATGAACTTTTTTGGGATGTTTTTTTTGTTAAAGAAATACAGTATGTTACCTAAATTGCAAAGTTATATACTGCTTTGCTTTTTGCATTTCTGTGACTGGAGAGAATCCAATTTTGGACACTTTTACTAAACCACTCCAAAGAACAATGGGCTTGAACAGGAGTGATACTGTGCATGCAGAAATCACCCCAGAATGAAATATGACATTTTGGTAATGGAACATCACTTACTTCTCTGTCACAGTGACTTTACTGTTTAATTCACTTGGTAGAGAAACTCTGGCTCTCATCATAACCATGGTTGGCAAAGAGAGTAGTTAAAACACTCTGTAAACAATTAAGAATTAATTAGTATTATGCGTTACAATCCGTATAATATCAGTGTTACTAATTTCCCTTATAAAGGGCCACTTCACAATTTTTTTACCTTATACGGTACATTCTGAAAGTATTCAGAAGCCTTGACTTTTTCCACATTCTGTTACGTTACAGCCTTATTCTTAAAAATGTATTAATCGTTTTTTCCCCCTCATCAATCTACACACAATACCCATAATGCCAAAGCAAAAACAGGTTTTTCCATTTATAAGAAATAAAAAACTTTTACATAAGTATTCAGACCCTTTACTCAGTACTTTGTTGAAGCACCTTTTGGAAGCGATTACAGCCTTGAGTCTTCTTGGGCATGACGCTACAAGCTTGGCACACCTGTATTTGGGGAGTTCTCCCATTCTTCTCCTGCAGATCCTCTCAAGCTCTGTCAGGTTTGATGGGGAGCGTCGCTGCACAGCTATTTTCACGTCTCTCCAGAGATGTTCGATCGGGTTCAAGTCCGGGCTCTGGCTGGGCACTCAAGGACATTCAGAGACTTGCGTTGTCTTGGCTGTGTGCTTCGTGTCGTTGTCCTGTTGGAAGGTGAACCTTCATCCCAGTCTGAGGTCCTGAGCAGGTTTCATCAAGGATCTGCTCTGTACTTTGCTCCGTTCATCTTTTCCCTCGATCCTGACTAGTCTCCAAGTCCCTGCTGCTGAAAAACATCCACAGAGCATGATGCTGCCACACAATGCTTCACCGTAGGAATGGTGCAGGTTCCTCCAGACGTGACGCTTGCATATTCAGGCCAAAGAGTTCAATATTGGTTAATCAGACCAAAGAATCTTGTTCTCATGGTCTGAGATTCCTTTAGGTGCCTTTTGGCATACTCCAAGCGGGCTGTCATGTGCCTGTTACTGAAGAGTGGCCATCTACATAAAGGCCTGATTGGTTGGAGTGCTGCAGAAGATGGTTGTCCTTCTGGAAGGTTTCTCTCATCTCCACAGAGGAACTCAGGAGCTCTGTCAGAGTGACCACCGAGTTCCTGATCACCTCCCTGAACAAGACCCTTCTCCCCCGTTGCTCAGTTTGGCCGGGCGGCCAGCTCTATGAAGAGTCTTGGTTGCTTCCAACCTTCTTCCATTTAAGAATGATGGAGGCCAACTGTGTTCTTGGGACCTTTAATGCTGCAGATTTTTTTTTTTTTGGTACCCTTCCCCAGATCTGTGCCTCGACTCAACCCTGTCTCGGAGCTCTAGCGGACAATTCCTTCGGACCGTCATGGCCTGGTTCTTGGCTCTGTAACTGTGGGACCTTATATAGACAGGTGTGTGTATTTCCAACTCATGTCCAATCAATTGGAATTTACCACAAGTGGACTCCAGTCAAGTTGTAAGAACATCTCAAGGATGATCAATGGAAACAGAATGCACCTGAGCTCAATTTTGAGTCTCACATCAAAGGGCCTGAATACTAACGTAAATAAGGTATTTATGTTTTAAACTCAAACTATGAAAAGCTGTTTTTCGCTTTGTCATTATGGGGTATTGTGTGTAGGTTGATGAGGAAAATTGTTTATTTAATCCATTTTTAGAATAAGGCTGTAACATAACAAAATGTGGAAAAAGTAGTCAAGGGGTCTGTATACTTTCCGGAATTCAGTGTACATCATTATGTCCAGCACACAATTACGTTTGTAGGTGGTACGTTTCTACGTTCTGTAGTCAAAAAAGACAAGAGAAAAGGTCCCGAGAAAACACGTTCAGTGATTTTACAAAACAACAAGAAGTTTCAAGCTAAGTTCTCCGTGCCACAATAGACTTGTGGCCTTTGAAAATCACTGTTCAGATTTTTTAAATCTTCTGGAGTAATTTTATTAGGACCTTTTCTTTCTTATCTATAGAGAATGTATAAACGTGTCATTTCCCTCCCATACGTAGACAACTAGCATGGTGCTGGGTAAAAAAGGTGTGAAGTTGTTCCTTTAACTTATTTCATATCAAATACATGGAAACAAACATTAATAAACTGTTTTAATAAATTTGACTTGATAGATCCTACATTGCTTGTAATGCAGGATGTGTCCATTTTTTCCTTAGGCTTCCTCATTTCCAAAGAAAGAACCGTTTCCATTTCAAAGAGCGTCAGACCAGCTCTACCTGTCTCTGGTTTGAAACAGCATCCTCCTACAAGACATGGACGAAGTAGAATAAGTTGCCTCAATGTTACTACTTTATGCAATTATGTAGGATAAAAAATAGGACATCTGTAGAGCCCCAAAAACACTAGATGGCTACAACAAATTTCAATAGACTGTGGTCTGACGTGACCTCTGAGTTGACCCAAATGCATTTCAAGCATTCAAAGAGATTTTACATTGTTTGTAAAAGGACGCATCAAAAGCAGGTCAGGTGAGAGTGGTCACCAGCTGGCACCTCCACAAAGTCATCAAATCTGATTTTAAACCTTACCTTAACTACACTGCTAACCCTAATGCCTAACCCTAATGAGGACCAAAACTCTCATTTTTGATTCCATACATTTTTACAATATAGCCAATTTTGGCTTTGCAGCTGGCCCATCTAGCGGAAATCGTTCAGTTCTACCTCAAGGACAAGACTTATCCGAGTAAACGTCAACCTGTGCATCAAAATGACACAACTTCAACCAGAATCGTTAACAATTGATTTAGAATCTATAATTAATAGTTTAAAAACGACTTCTAAACCCTTTACAATCCCTTCATAAAAAACTAGGAAAAAAACGGAAAAAACTTCACTGGATTCTATGTAAACTGGAAACGATATAACCTGAGGCTGCATTTATTGTAGCTGGGGATTTTAACAAAGCTAATATGAGAACAAGGCATAAATTCTATCAGAATATCGAATGCGCGACATGGGCTGGTAGCATTCTGGACCATTGCACTTCCGCGGTGCATACAAAGCCCTCCCCCGCCCTCCCTTCGGCAAATCTGACCATGACTCCATTTTGTTGCTCCCAGCCTAAAAAGTAGAAACTAAAACAGGAAACGCCCGTGCTCAGGTCTATCCAACGCTGGTCTGACCAATCTGATTCCACGCTTCAAGATTGCTTTGATCACGTGGACTGGGATTTTTTCCGGGTAGCCTCAGACAATAACATTGACGTATACGCTGACTCGGTGAGCGAGTTTATTAGCAAGTGCATCGGTGATGTTGTACCCACTGTGATTATTAAAACCTTCCCTAAAAGATTGATGGCAGCATTCGCGCTAAACTGAAAGCGTGAACCACCGCTTTTAATCATGGCAAGGCGACTGGAAACATGACTGAATACAAACAGTTTAGCTATTCCCTCCGCAAGGGAATCAAACAAGCAAAGCGTCAGTATAGAGACAAGTAGAGTCGCAATTCAACGGCTCAAATACGAGACGTATGTGGCAGGGTCTACAGTCAATCACGGATTAAAAAATAGAAAACCAGCCCATCAACGTCTTGCTCCCAGACAAATTAAAAATCTTCTTTGCTCGCTTTGAGAACAATACAGTGCCACTGACATGGCCCGCTACCAAAGACTCTCCTTCACTGTGGCCAACATGAGTAAAACATTTCCCGGCCCAGACAGCATCCCTAGCCGCGTCCTCAGAGCATGCTCAGACCAGCTGGCTGGTGTATTTACGGGCATATTCAATCAATCCCTATCTCAGTCTGCTGTGTCCACATGCTTCAAGATGGCCACCATTGTTCAAGTTCCCAAGAAAGCTAAGGTAACTGAACTAAATGACTATCACCCCGTAGCACTCACTTCTGTCATCATGAAGTGCTTTGAGAGACTAGTCAAGGATCATACCACCTCCACACTACCTGATACCCTAGACCCACTCCAATTTGCTTACCGCCCCAATAGGTCCACAGACGGTGCAATCGCCATCACACTGCACACTGCTCTAATCCATCTGGACAAGAGGAATACCTATATAAGAATGGGGTTCATTGACTACAGCTCAGCATTTAACACCATAGTACCCTCCAAACCCTCCAAATTACTCGGCGTACACATCACGGACAAACTGAAATGGTCCACCCACACACACAGCATGGTGAAGAAGGCGCAACAGCGCCTCTTCAACCTCAGGAGGCTGAAGAGATTTGGCTTGTCAAACTAAAACACTTACAAACTTTTACAGATGCACAATCGAGAGCATCCTGTCAGGCTGTATCACAGCCTGGTACGGCAACTGCACCGCCCTCAACCACAAGACTCTCCAGAGGGTGGTGCGGCCTGCACAACGCATCACTGGGGGCAAACTACCTGCCCTCCATGACNCCATTCTCATAAGGTGTATCAGGGGGGCCTTGCATGAGAATCTTCCAAAACGCTGAAAAAGGTATGGAATGAGATACAGGGATTAAATGTTTGAGACAACATAAACAACGATATTATTGTTTGTGGGAGCATGCTAACAGGAATCCTGTTAGCATACGGGCTCCTGAGTGGCGCAGCGGTCTAAGGTATTGCATCTCAGTGCTTGAGGCGTCACTACAGACACCCTGGTTCGATTCCAGGTTGTATCACAACCGGCCGTGATTGGGAGTCCCATAGGGGGATGCACAATTGGCCCAGTGTCGTCCGGGTTTGGCCGTCATTGTAAATAAGGATTTGAGTGAAGTAAGCATACCCATATCTTGGGGTTGTGACTACTTTGTAACACTTCCTAGGAATTCCCATCATTAAGCATAATAGGCATACTTGTAACACTTTATTTGCTGTACCACTGAAACACTTTGTTTCATGAGGAATTATTATACCTGCTCATAATCAAATCAAATCAAATTTTATTGGTCACATACACATATTTTGCAGATGTTATTGCGGGTGTAGCAAAATGCTTGTGTTCCTAGCTCCAACAGTGCAGTAATATCTAACAATTCAAGTAATATCTAACAATTCACAATGCTTTATTCATTCAGTTATAGATGTATAAGCAGTTATGTCTATAAACATCTGTCCCGTGAATTATAAGGCATTATCCTGAGCATATTAAGCATTAAGAATGTCATTATAAAGCAAAAGTGTATTCATAGCAAGTGTTATCAAATCAATAACACTAAAAACATTACCCCAATACTGCTTACTTACTGAAGTCTGACTCTAATGGCAAAACTGTGCAGAATGGATGTGGGTCACAATGCAGACTCTTCAKCTCTTCCAGAATGCGTTTGTCCTTCTCCAAAAACCGACTGCTCTTGGATTCCTTGATGTTCTTTTTCAATGAACTATTTTGTGAGATATTTGTTTTGTTAAAGAAATACAGTAGTTGACCTAAATTGCAAAGTTATATACAAGACTTGCTTTTTGACATTTTGTGATTGGGAGACAGCAATCCATATTTTGACACTTTTACTAAACCCACTGCCAAAGAACAATGGGCTTGAACAGGTAGTGATACTGTGCATGCAGAAATCACCCCAGAATGAAATATGACATTTTGGTAATGGAACATCACTTACTTCTCTGTCACAGTGACTTTACTGTTTANATAGATTTATTGTGTAACATGTTATAGGACTGTCATCTGAGGTAGTTTTTTCTAGGTTATTTAGGTTAGTTCTAGGTTAGTTAGGTTGGCTTTGTGCATGCAAGCTGCATGCTACCGGTGCTGTGAAAAATGTCTGTCCTCTTTTGTATTTGGTGGTGAGCTAACATAAATATACGTGGTGTTTTTGCTGTAATACATTTAAAAAATCGGACATGTTGGCTGGATTCACAAGATGTTTATCTTTCAAATGCTGTATTGGACTTGTTAATGTGTGAAAGTTAAATATTTAAAAAAAATAGATTTTGAATTTCGCGCCCTGCACTTGAGCTGGATGTTGAGCTGGATGTTGTCATAGGTGTACCGGCCTCGGGCTTGCAGCCTTAACAGGTTTTAAATAACGCCAATTTAATAATATTTACGTCCTACATTACTCATCTCATATGTATATGCTGTATTTCATACCATCTACTGCATCTTGCCTATGCCGCACGGCCATCGCTCATCCATATATTTATATGTACATATTCTTATTCATCCCTTTACATTTGTGTCTATAATGTAGCCGTTGTGAATTTGTTAGATTACTTGTTAGATATTACTGCACTGTCGGAACTAGAAGCACAAGGATTTCTCTACACTTACATTAAAACTTCTTATGGCTGCAAGCCCGACGCCGGTACACTTATGACAACATCCAGCTCAAGTGCAGGGTGCGAAATTCGAAATATATATTTTTTAAATATTTAACTTTGCGGCGCTAAGCTCTCCTTCGTGAACAAGTCAAACAACGCAACACGCCTAACGTCCCGAATAAATTTCAATAATCGAATAAAACTATATTGAAAAAACATACTTTAGGATGATATTGTAACATGTATCAAATAAAATCTAAGCCGGAGATTGTATTCGCCCATAACGACAGCTTTCCAGAAGGCGATTCCAGGTTCATCTTTGCGCTTTCGAAAATTAAAAAAAATGGCGGACCCCTCATTCCAAGATTATGTATTCCACCTCAGAACGAGATAATCAACTAATTTCTGCTCTCACTTCCTCTTGACATCTAGGGGAAGGTGTATGACGTGTATGTATACTCCTAAGTGTCATGCCCATTTATAGGCAAGCTCTTGAACAGAGACCTCGCGTTCAGAAATCTCACTTCCGGATAGGAAGTGGGCTGCAGAATGAGTTCTGTTTCATTTAGAGAAATAATTCAAACGGTTTTAGAAACTAGAGAGTGTTTTCTATTCAATAGTAATAATAATATGCATATTGTACGAGCAAGAATTGAGTACGAGGCCGTTTGAAATGGACACCTTTTTCCAGGTTACTCAATACTGCCCCTGCAGCCATAAGAAGTTTTAACATCTGCTAACCATGTGTATGTGACCAATAACATTTGATTTGATGATTTGATAAGGTATACTTAAAGTGTTACTATTACGTTATACTGTAGTATTACAATGAAATCGGGGGTGAAAGGTCGCTGAATGCAGTCTGAATGTGTCAAGCGAAAAACAACTGTGGCTTGTGTAGTAATAGGAAGTATTAATAGTATAGAGAGCAATAGTAATGGCGTCTTTTTGTAGGCACTAACAGAGGCTAACTCCGTCCTGGCTCGTTAGCCAAAGCCTGAGGGGAAATTAATGTTTTTTTTGTAGGGTTTTGGGATAAACGCAGAAAAAAGGTTCTGTTGTAAACACAGACTTTGGAAATCTTATACCTTTTGTTCTATAAGATAATCTTCATCAGCTAATGTCACTTTTTGGGAATTTTGAAGCATTTATGTAATAAAAACAAGCACATAAAGGCTTCATAATTCGTAAATGTCATGTTAACTGACTGATTATCTCGTAGAACAAAACGTATAATATCTCCTTGTGTTAACCCCAGACATAATTTTTTGCGTTTATCTCAAAACCCCATTAATTTCCCCATTAATTTCCCCATTCATTGTATACAGATCCTTGTGACATTCTGAAACATGAGGTGATGGCGGCGGATGAATGGCACGACAATGGGCCTCAGGATCTCTTCACGGTATCTCTGTGCATTGAAAATGCCATCGATAAAATGCAATTGTGTTTGTTGTCCATAGCGTATACCTGCCCATACCATGGGGCACTCTGTTCACAACGTTGACATCAACAATACTGCTCGCCCACACAACGCCATACACGTGGTCTGCCATCTGCCTGGTACAGTTGAAACCGGGATTCATTTGTGAAGAGCACACTTCTACAGCGTGCCAGTGGCCATCGAAGATGAGCATTTGCCCATTGAAGTTGGTTACAGTGCCGAACTGCAGTCAGCTCAAGACCCTAGTGAGGACGAAGAGCACGCAGATGAGCTTCCCTGAGAATGTTTCTGACACTTTGTGCAGAAATTCTTCTGTTGTGCAAACCCACAGTTTCATCAGCTGCCCGAGTAGCTGGTCTCAGACGATCCTGCAGGTGAAGAAGAATCCAGATGTGGAGGTCCTGGGCTGGCGTGATTACACGTGGTCTGCGGTTGTGAGGCCGGTTGGACATACGGCCATATTCTCTAAAATGACGTTGGAGACGGCTTATGGTAGAGAAATTAACAACAGCTCTGGCAACAGCTCTGGTGGACATTCCTGCAGTCAACATGTGTCAGGCGGTGGTTAACTGGTGCAGTGAATCAGGCGCAGGAGAGCAGAAATGAGTGTACAAGGTATTTAATTCCACGACAGCACCAGTATACAGACAATACTCAAAATACCGGCCACTCGAAATGTGGAGAAATACCGGCCACTCGAAAATAACGGCCGTAAATACATAACCCGGCAAACATAACCAGCCGACAAGTACCGCCATGAACAATCAATAAACACGCACACTAACATGTGGGAAACAGAGGGTTAAATAATGAACATGTAATTGGGGAATAGAAACCAGGTGTGTAGATAACAAAGACAAAACAAATGGAAAATGAAAAGTGGATCGGCGACGGCTAAAAGACCGGTAACGTCGACCGCCAAACGCCGCCCGAACAAGGAGAGGGACCGACTTCGACGGAAGTCGTGACAACATGCCAATTGCACGCTTCTTCAAAAGTGCCATTGTGTTGTGTGGCATTGTGTGACAAAACTACACATTTTGACCCCAGCACAAGGTGCACCTGTGTAATGATCATGCTATTTAATCAGCTTCTTGATATGCCACACCTGTCAGGTGGATTGATTATCTTGTCAAAGGAGAAATGCTCACTAACAGGGATGTAAACAAATAAGGGGTAGGCCTGTGCTTTTTGCCATTTTCTTTAATAGAAGGTAGGCCTATGCCATACCTTCTCATACCCCTCAATTAGAGCATTGGTTTAAACTTAACAGCCCTTCACTGACATGGAGGTAGGCTATTTAAAGAGTGCATGGTGGGTGGAGGAATTGACTAACACATCTATGGATATAGCAGTCTAAAGCCTAATTTCGTCTGTCAAACAGGTATTTATTTCTTAATATGGCTGCAGGGGCAGTACTGAGTAGCTTGGATGAAAGGTGCCCAGAGGTGCCCATAGCAAACTGCCTGCTCCTCAGTCCCAGTTGCTAATATATGCATATTATTATTCGTATTGGATAGAAAACACTTTCTAAAACTGTTTGAATGATGTCTGTGAGTATAACAGAACTCCAATGGCAGGCAAAAACCTGAGAAAAAATCCAAACAGGAAGTGGGAATTCTGAGGTTGGTCGATTTTCAACCAAGACCCTATTGAATACACAGTGGGATATGGATGAGTTTGCACTTCCTACGGCTTCCACTAGATGTCAACAGTCTGTAGAACCTTGTCTGATGCCTCTACTGTGAAGTGGGGCTGAAGGAGACAGGAATTAGTCAGGTCTATCATGACCTGACCATGCTCTGACTATGCGCGTGTAACAATATAACTTTAGACCGTCCCCTCGCCCCGACACGGGCGCGAACCAGGGACCCTCTGCACACATCAACAACCCACGAAGCATCCCACAAAAGCCTCGGCCCTTGCAGAGCAAGGGGAACCACTACTTCAAGTATCAGAGAAAGTGACATCACCGACTGAAAGGCTGCTAGCGCACCCTACCACTACCTAGCTAGCCATTTCACATCGGTTACATTCACCTCCCTTTTGACCTCCTCCTTTTCTCACAGCAACCAGTGATCTGGGTCAACAGCATCAATGTAACAGTTTTAACTTTACGGCGTCCTCTCGCCCTGACCCGGGCACGAACCAGGGACCCTCTGCACACATCAACAACAGTCACCCACGAAGTGTCGTTACCCATCGCTCCACAACGGCTGCGGCTCTTGCAGAGCAAGGGGAACCACTACTTCAAGTCTCAGAGCAAGTGACGTCACCGACTGAAAGGCTGCTAGCGCGCACTACCGCTACCTAGCTAGCCATTTCACATCGGTTACACGCGTTCACATGAGAGGGAGCTCTGTTCCATCGCACATCTGAAGTCAATGTAATTCTCCGGTTGGAACGTTACTGAAGATTTATGTTAAAAACATTCTAAAGATTGATTCAATACATTGTTTGACATGTTTCTACTGACTGTTACATCAGACTGTTAAACAGCCATCACTAACATAGAGTGGCAGCTGCCAACATACAGACTAAAAACAATTGCCACTTTAATACATTTAATAAATGGATTTAATAAAGGTTTAATTAGTCACTTTAACCTGTTATGGCTGAAGGTGCAGCATTGAGTAACCTGGAAAGAGGTGGCCATTTCAAACGGCCTCGTTCTCAATTCTTGCTCGTACAATATGCATATTATTATTAATATTGGATAGAAAACACTCTCTAGTTTCTAAAAACGTTTGAATTATGTCTCTAAGTGAAACAGAACTCTTTTTACATCTCATTTCCTATCCGGAAGTGAGATTTCCAAAAGCGAAGTCTCTCTTCAAGAGCTTGTCTATAAAAGGTCATGTCACTTAGGACTGTAGAAACACGTCATACACCTTCCTCTGGGTGTCAKGCGGAAGTGAGAGCAGAAATCAGTTGATTATCTCTTTCAGAGAATGCATACACCCTCTTGGAGTGAGAGGACCGTCATTAATTATTTTTTCTGAGGCGCGAATTTGGACCTGGACTCTCCACCTGGAAAACGGTCGTTATAGACGAATATGACCTCTGGCTTCGATTTTATTTGATACATGTCACAATATCATCCTAAAGTATGTTTTTTCAATATAGTTTAATTATATTATTGAAATTTATTCGTGACTTTATACGTGATGCGTTTGAAGACRAAGGAGAGGTTAGCGCAGTAAGGCCAGTGTGCTTGCTAATTCAAGAGGGAAATAGTTCTTCTGGATCCAAACAAAGACGTTTCTGAACAAAAGACCCCTTGTACAACATTCTGAATGAAGATCAACAAAGATAAGGACCCAATTTGGGATGCTATTTCATAAGATAGCAAAACTTGAAAATTTTGTTGTTTTTTACATTAGAATAAAAGTAGAACTCAGAGCTAGAAAATTGTATATCAAACACTACAGTTAAGGAACAATGGGAAAGTAATTTCTGCTTTTGAAAGTTGATAAACTTGTAACCCACTTTTGAGAAAAAATGGCCTTGAATGTTTTTGGTAAACCTATGGAGAGCACTTTTTGCTCGCACCCATTCAGCATCGTCTCACACCCTTTTTAGCCTTAGCCCCACCCAATTCTATTTAAGGATTCACAGTGGTGAGGTCATGTACTAAACAACAAGGAGTTCAAGACGAAAGGCTGGTTTATACTACGTCATATCGCAGTTAGCTCGTAAGTGACATTCATGAACATTCTATTGTTGTCCAACATTCAACTTGTCGTGTCGTTTATGGAAAAGCCCAGTGGCGATTTTTAGCATGTAGAATCTTTGGTTGGTGCAAAATAAAAATAAGTGGGATGCATGCAAGCATAGCCACAACACACACTAAACAATTACATTCATTGCCACTTATAACGGGTGACAAGGCAGGTTGCCCATAAACGGGCTACATAAAGCTGTTCCCAACCTGGCTATCAGCGGAGCCTCTGGCAGCGAAAAACAGTTCATTCAGCCTCATTTACTGCTTTTTAAAATCATTAGCTGGTATGGCTGACTTGCTTAAACAAATGTGGTTTCTAATTTTATTTTTTTCCCCTTTATTTAACCTGGTAGGTCAGTGAGAACAAGTTCTCAATTTTAACAACTTGTGACCGGCCAAGATAAAGCAAAGCAGTGCCACAATAAACCAAACAACACAGAGTTACACAATGGGATAAACAAAAGTACAGCTCAATACACAATAGAAGAATCTATATTACAGTGTGTGCAAATGGAGTAAGGAGGTAAGGGAAAAATAGGCCAAACAGTTATCGAAAAGTGGTAATTACATTAGCCAAATTTAAACACTGGTCAGTGACATTATGTTGAGATGATGATGTGCAAGTAGAAATCACTGTTGTGCAAAAGAGCAAAAAAGTAATTAAAAACAATTATGGATGAGGTTAGGTAGTTGGATTGGGCTATTTACAGATGGGCTGTGATACAGCTGCAGCGATCGAGTAAACTGCTCAGGACAGTGACACTAAAGTTAGATGAGGGAGATATAAGTCCTCCAGCTTAGCGATTTTGCAATTTGTTTAGTCATTGGCAGCCAGCAGAGAACTGGAAGAAAGGTAAGATGATCTGGAATTGGGGATGAGCAAGTTGAGAATACATGCTGAGAGAAATAGTGCTATGGGTGGGTGGGTGTTGTTAATGACAATTAATAATAATTGACGATTGAGACGTGCAAACTATCGGCATAGGGGATGACAAGCGGAATAGAGGCAATCCATATTTTGATTAATACATTAATGAAACAAGCTAGGACACGGGACGTTCATCGAATAGAACAATTTGTTTAGCACTTTTTTGAATGTACAGGACAAGATTCAGAACATGGGCATTTTAGTGTTTCCCTGTACACAAGTCAAGAACCGTAGAGAATAAATAAAGGGTATATAGCAAACAATGAAACTGATTACATTTCTCTTAAAACAGTTATAGGCTACATCGTGCACCACCAAGTCAAAACAGTAGGCAATAAAATTAAGAGAGGGTAAATAGACCAACATTTATTTGGGTGAGGCACATTGGGATCCTAACATCTTACCTTACACGAACACAACACTTATTCTTTTATTTTAGCTAGGATTTATACATGTCTCCCTGGCATATTACATATTTATGCAGCAGCTTACATACATTTTTGTACTCACCTTGTTGTGCTGTGCTCACTTGAAAAGGAAGGTGCACGCGGTCCTTCGTGGGCAAATTATGTTATCAATAGTCTTGACATTCTCTGCATTTTATTTGGTGCTTTCAAAAACAAACTGAGAACTTCTGAAAAAACAAGGCGTCGAATCATGATGACGTCATTGATTTCAGAGTCGTAGCTCTAGAAAGAGCGCCGGATTACAATTCAGAGTTTGGGATGACGGTTCAAAAAAAAGTTTATTAAATTTTTCCCAGTCAGGAGCGCGTTTATTCCCGACTTTCACAGTTGTCTTGAACTATGTTTTTGCAAGTTCCGAGGGTTAACAGTTGTATTGATGCGCAACACAAATCATGTTCATTGACGATGGACAATGTTGAATGTTTATCGATCTTAAACTTGGAGAGCCTTTTATTCCCACCATTTGGGCACCACACGCCACTCCACTGAATAGCAGGTGTGATTGCTTATGCACATGCTTGCAAGTAACATTTAGCCACTTTCACTTGATAGTCCTTCCAACCACTCATTTGATTGATTTGCTTTTCCAACTTGATTGTGTAATGTTTATAGTCCAATGGCCGATGAGCACGATACGTTTTATTCTATAAATTTCTCTCCATTATTTTATTTTTCTCATGACAAGCGATTAAAATGGATTTGCCAGTGATTGGTCGAACTTGGATTCATGATGATGATGCTTGCAAAATTTTTGAAAGTATAATTTTGACAGGCTTTTGTTCCAATATCAATGCTCACTGTCATATAACTGACGTCATTTATCTGCTGGGCCACATGACTTGAGCCTCTTGGATGGGCACTTCTAATCTACAGTTATTCTATGGTTTGTAGGGCTAGTATTTTGTAGCTCTCCCCTTTAGACTTGGACATGAGTGGGCCTGAAACCCTGAGCCGAATCACGGTGCAACGTCTGTATTTTCTGCTGGTCGTAACACTCACCACGGGACCGCACCCGAGTTAGCTGAAACACCGCAATTTTGGAGCTGCCTTACTCAAGAAAACAAAAAAGAGACCATGTTTTGTATGATGGCTTTATACTTCAATGATATATATATATATTTGACATTGTTGTTTGCGGCTGATGTGACATGTGTTAATGCAAAATAAATGCAAAACAGGGGCCAAGCCCCCCCTAAAAAAAAATATTTATATTTTAGACTCTGCCCCACCTGCCTCAATGACGGGTCGCCATTGGTTGCAAAAGTCTAATGACAAAACTACAGGTTGTATGACTCAGCACCCAGGGGTCCAAGCAATAGCATAACTGGTGTATTTTAACACCAATAATCCCATCCGTTTAAAAAATGAACTTTGTTAATGTAAATCTTTAGCAAACCAGGCAACTAAAAGCAACTTTCTAAACAATGTTTTGGTTCCGTTACTAGCTTGTTATTCTAGCTTAGCCCAGCATCAAATAATGACATTATCATATAGCTGAAACGTATACATTTAGGACTCATTTGTATTTTCAGGAACAAACTCCTCAACAAGATTCATTATTACAATGTTATATGAGCTACATTACAGAAAATAAGCTTTACTGAGTGCTGACGAAATAAAAGCAGGGCATTCTACCGGAGGAATTTTTAGAACTCTTGGAACACTTGTCTCGTTGGCTAACCTTATATCCTTTTGACTTGGTTGCAGGTCATGTTCTTCACATTACCGTCTTGGTTAAACACATACTTATCAAATAAATCTTAGTTTAATTTTGTCACACTCCACAGGATACATAATGTGTAGTGAATGAAATGGTTACTTACATAGTTTACTTGTCTTTGTTTAGGATGTAGCTAGCTAGCTAGCTAAGCAATGAACCAAATGCCCACACTCATAAATGTTACTACCCTGCATTAATCTGCAGGTAGCTAAACAAACCAGGGTCCATGTCTATTCTAGCTTAACATTAGGCTACTAACTTAGCAATGCAATGGCTCTGAGATACAAATAATATTATACACAGCATCATACACGTTAACGTTAGCTAGTGAGCCAGCCAGGCTTAACCATTAGCTAGCTAGCTAACAGTACACCTTTAACTTGAAATTGAAAATGACCTTTCTGACAAAATTAGAACTCCTATAATATGTGGAAATGTAGCAAGCTAGACTATCTTACCCGCTATACAATGGCATGGACGCTATCTCCTCTTCTGTCACGGATGCCAAGGTTGCCTAGCTCTCTGCACGCACTCTAATCCAGAGACAGGTGTTTTATACAACAGTTCTGTGTGTTCTCTTTTCAATCCTTCTGCATATTTGCAATCAAACGTTCTTTGTATTATTCTTTTACCAGATCAATGTAGTTATAATTACTACATTCCTTTAACTTTTACAAACTTCAAAGTGTTTCCTTTGAAATGGTTACCAAGAATATGATATCCTTGCTTCAGTGCCTGAGCTACAGGCAGTTAAGTTTGGGGTATGTCATTTTAGGCGAAAATTTTTAAAAAAGGGGCCAATTCCTTTAAGACGGTTTTAACAATTTTTAGTTCGTATTACAGACTCGGCATACAAGTTTGATTTAAGGCACATGGAAAGTCACCATGTTTCCAGAAAGGCATTTCTGCCCTTCCAAAAAGTTTACGTCTCACAATGGCTCTCCTGTGAAGTTAGTGACGTGCGACCATACGCCTGTTTTCTTGAAATGAGTCACAATATAAGCCATTGATTTCTTGAGGAAAACAAGTATAAATGGCCTCATGTGATTAGTTTTCAACTCTCGATAAACCCCGTCAGAACCCAAATTTATAAGCTTTTTTTACACCATTGTTTGAAACCCAATATATGTGTAACAACACAGACATAGCCTTCAAACAAGGTTTAAAAAACTATAGCTTATCGATATCATGGATGGTCAGTATTTGCAATCCGTGCTCTGTCTAATGAATTTGAGAGTGGTTACATTACCTTCGACACCATCCCTCAGTCTTTTAGTTATCAGTGTCGGAGTGTTCCTCTTTGTTATTGTTTGTACTTCAGATTGCCTCTTTTAAATCACATGTGTTAAGTTTATTAAAGTAACCAACTGAAAACTCCGGATATAATGTGGTGCCCTCGACTTTTGAATTCACTTGAATTTGGACTAACAGGATATTTAATTAAAAGTAACCCATGTCTTATATCAAGATATTGGGAATCTCCTAGAATTCTGACTTCAACAAACATGTCTATTGGCAACTGTATACACAACTAATTTTAACATAATATTATGCTCCTGATTAATAACAGACGTTTAACAGGAAAATGTGCATAATATAAATTCGGAGTAGTGGCCCATGAAGGTGTAGATAGAACCCCCGCATAGATGAAGGCCCTCTGGAAAATATCATACCATTCAATATCCCAATGGGTAACACTTCCCTCCACCATCATCATGTTTCTCCCAAAAATGCATTGACAGGAAGACATACATTTTGGCTGCCATGTTGTGTTTTTCAAACACTTGTCTCCAGATATTCCTTTTTGCGATGCTCCCTCGCCATTTTCTGCATGGTTGTATCTGACTTGAGGTCAGTTTGACTAGAAGTTTCTTGTTTTGGATCCAGTCCTTTGCCTGTAAAAGGGTAAGAGTGTAGACCATTCTCATAAAAATGGGGTCAATTCATTTTCATTCATTTAGCTATTTCATTGTAATGTTTTATGACATAACGGACTACACAAGATTCTCCCAGTCCTGGCAAATACTTGTTTATACTTCTTGTTTGGAGAATTTTGAGAGGAAAAACTAAATCAGCCTTTAACTACGGGACAAACATTATTGTTGCTGTCAATGTGTTGCTTCAGTTCTACAGTTGTTCACGTAAGGAATGACCAAACAATTGATTCCGTCACGACAGAAGGACCATAGATTTACTTGTTGTAATAACTTGAGTGCACTATTAGTAGTAGTACATGAATGTATCATTCTAATCAATATTCAGAATCCAGCAACACACTTACATTTTTAGATGTTTCTCAATGGCCTTTCTCTTCATAAAACCGTTCCATCCTGGTTTTTCACTGGATCAATGAACATCTTTTGGCCAGCGACAAACTAGATGTGAGGGTGTGAACTTCTTCGTCAACTCTTCACCAAACCAATTTCTGTAAGTAAAAAATTAAGTATTATGCTTACCATTGTATGCTGTTAAACAAAAAGCTACTTGCTGTTTCAAACAAATGTAGAACCTGACAAACCTGGAAACCAAGAAAGTGTGCTGCTTATATACACAGCAGTATACTACACCACACAGTGGTAGTTGGTGTTTTCAGCATTTTATACTTATTGATAATGAGGATTAGTCTGACGCCATGCTTCTAAATTCCTTGTGTGTGTGTGTGTGTGTGTGTGTTTGTCTCAGGATGGGTTAAAAGCAAAAAAGTCACATTTCTGTTAACCTGTTTACATTTCAAATGTCTCGTGACACAATACATTTAGAGGTGAATTGGGCATTACATTTGATAACATGTTAAACAGGGGAGATTAGTTTACAATTGCTAGTATATGAAAACCAGAGTGTGGAATGCAGTCACTCGTTGTCCTTAGACTGCTTTAAGGAAACACATACAGTGGGGAGACAAGTATTTGATACACTGCCGATTTTGCAGGTTTTCCTACTTACAAAGCATGTAGAGGTCTGTAATTTCTATCATAGGTACAATTCAACTGTGAGAGACGGAATCTAAAACAAAAATCCAGAAAATCACATTGTATGATTTTTAAGTAATTAATTTGCATTTTATTGCATGAACATAAGTATTTGATCACTCAACCAACAGTAAGAATTCCGTCTCTCACAGACCTGTTAGTTTTTCTTTAAGAAGCCTTCCTGTTCTCCACTCATTACCTGTATTAACTGCACCTGTTTGAACTCCTTACCTGTATAAAGACACCTGTCAACACACTCAATCAAACAGACTCCAACCTCTCCACAATGGCCAAGACCAGAGAGCTGTGTAAGGACATCAGGGATAAAATTGTAGACCTGCACAAGGCTGGGATGGGCTACAGGACAATAGGAAAGCAGCTTGGTGAGAAAGTTCAAGATGATGGTCAATCACCCTCAGTCTGGGGCTTAGACACCTCGTTGATCATCAGGAAGGTGAGGGATCAGCCCAGAACTACACGGCAGAACCTGGTACATGACCTGAAGAAGCTGGAACCACAGTCTCAAAGAAAACCATTAGTAACACACTACGCCGTCATGGATTAAAATCCTGCAGCGGCACGCAAGGTCCCCTGCTCAACCAGCGCATGTCAGCCGTCGGAAGTTTGCCAATGACCATCTGGATGATCCAGAGGAGGAATGGGAGAAGGTAATTTAGTCTGATGAGGCAAAAATAGAGATTTTTGGTCTAAACTCCACTCGCCTTGTTTGGAGGAAGAAGAAGGTAGATAAAAACCCAGAGAACACCATCCAACCGTGAAGCATGGAGGTGGAAACATCATTCTTTGGGGATGCTTTTCTGCAAAGGGGACAGGACGACTGCACCGTATTGAGGGGAGGACGGATGATATCGCGAGATCTTGGCCAACAACCTCCTTCCCTCGTAAGAGCATTGAAGATGGGTCGTGGCTGGGTCTTCCAGCATGACAACCCGAAACACACAGCCAGGGCAACTAAGGTGTGGCTCCGTAAGAAGCATCTCAAGGTCCTGGAGTGGCCTAGCCAGTCTCCAGACCTGAACCCAATAGAAAATCTTTGGAGGGAGCTGAAAGTCCGTATTGCCCAGCGACAGCCCCGAAACCTGAAGGATCTGGAGAAGGTCTGTATGGAGGAGTGAGCCAAAATCCCTGCTGCAGTGTGTGCAAACCTGGTCAAGAACTACAGGAAACGTATGATCTCTGTAATTGCAAACAAAGGTTTCTGTACCAAATATTAAGTTCTGCTTTTCTGATGTATCAAATACTTATGTCATGCAATAAAATGCAAATTAATTACTTAAAAATCATACAATGTGATTTTCTGGATTTTTGTTTTAGATTCCGTCTCTCACAGTTGAAGTGTACCTATGATAAAAATGACAGACCTCTACATGCTTTGTAAGTAGGAAAACCTGCAAAATCAGCAGTGTATCAAATACTTGTAATACACTGTATCTAATATGAAAATTGCTGAACTATAAAAAATATATATTTTATAAATAAGGGGTCGGGGGGAATATGTGCATTCACCTGTTCCATGTCATCTTATTGAATTCCCTGCAGTTTCCTCCGTGTTTTTCTTGGCCTCTTGTTCATATTTCTCTCTGCTGGTTAGGAATTCCTCTGCCAAAATACTTTTACAAAACATTTTCATTTAGATAATATATTAATGTAGGCATGAATTAAACATATTCAATAGAATATATACAATATACCATTTGGAAACTAAGATGGATTTGAAATGACATCCAAATAATTAGAATTACTGTTGTATATGTCAAATAATTGTTCAAGTCAACCTGTCCAGTGGATCTTCAGGTTCAGGGACGATGAGCAGTCCATACACAGCATCCAAGATCTCTCTCATGGTTATGTGAGCCGAGTAGTTACGGTCAAATATGTTGTGGCAGATACGGCCCACACTGTTTACGTTGCAGTGGTACACCTTTGTACACATTAAGGATATTTCATAATGGTTCATATGAAAGCATTTAACAAACATGACATTTCAGCCTGAAATCACACCAGGAACGTATCAATAGAGCTATTGTTGTGGTCCATTTTAGTCTGATCTTCTGAGAGTGGCGGCATTTCAAATCCATGGGTGTTTTTGTTATGAGGTGTTTTCATTTTCGAAACTACCCTTACCCTAACCCTTACCCTAACTCACTAGCCTGCCTAAATTTAACCTCTTGCACTTGCATGTAAATATAGGTTGCTTTGCGAATCAGAAAGTGTACATGTTATAAATGTTTCCCAGCTGTTGCGATTTAGACAACGTTATAGTTTCTCGTGAGTTGGGATAATTATGATGTTGTGGAAGCAAAACAATTACTTCACATGCAGGTAAATCCACCGCTCTTTGAAAATGTGGAAGTCCTGGGTAATGGGAATAAATTAATTGTAACCAGCAGTAAGCAGTCACAGAATACAAAATACACTGTCTTCGTGTATTCATTTGTGTTAAAAGGATACAGGTGTGACAAAGCGCACAAGTGGAGGTTTGACGGGGTACTCAGCACCAAACTGACAGTACAGCTCAAAGGCCTCCATTTCATAAGGTGTATCAGGGGGCCTTGCATGAGAATCTTCCAAAACGCTGAAAAAGGTATGGAATGAGATACAGGGATTAAATGTTTGAGACAACATAAACAACGATAATATTGTTTGTGGGAGCATGCTAACAGGAATCCTGTTAGCATACGGGCTCCTGAGTGGCGCAGCGGTCTAAGGTATTGCATCTCAGTGCTTGAGGCGTCACTACAGACACCCTGGTTCGATTCCAGGTTGATACACAACCGGCCGTGATTGGGAGTCCCATAGGGGGATGCACAATTGGCCAGTGTCGTCCGGGTTTGGCCGTCATTGTAAATAAGGATTTGAGTGAAGTAAGCATACCCATATCTTGGGGTTGTGACTACTTTGTAACACTTCCTAGGAATTCCCATCATTAACATAATAGGCATACTTGTAACACTTTATTTGCTTGTACCACTGAAACACTTTGTTTCATGAGGAATTATTATACCTGCTTATAATCAAATCAAATCAAATTTTATTGGTCACATACACATATTTTGCAGATGTTATTGCGGGTGTAGCAAAATGCTTGTGTTCCTAGCTCCAACAGTGCAGTAATATCTAACATTCAAGTAATATCTAACAATTCACAATGCTTTATTCATTCAGTTATAGATGTATAAGCAGTTATGTCTATAAACATCTGTTCCGTGAATTATAAGGCATTATCCTGAGCATATTAAGCATTAGAATGTCATTATAAAGCAAAAGTGTATTCATAGCAGTGTTATCAAATCAATAACACTAAAAACATTACCCCAATACTGCTTACTTACTGAAGTCTGACTCTAATGGCAAAACTGTGCAGAATGGATGTGGGTCACAATGCAGACTCTTCAGCTCTTCCAGAATGCGTTTGTCCTTCTCCAAAACCGATGCTCTTGATTCCTTGATGTTCTTTTTCAATAACTGTTTTGGGAGATGTTTATTTTGTTAAAGAAATACAGTAGTTGACCTAAATTGCAAAGTTATATACAAGACTTGCTTTTTGACATTTTGTGATTGGGAGACAGCAATCCATATTTTGGACACTTTTACTAAACCCACTGCCAAAGAACAATGGGCTTGAACAGGTAGTGATACTGTGCATGCAGAAATCACCCCAGAATGAAATATGACATTTGGTAATGGAACATCACTTACTTCTCTGTCACAGTGACTTTACTGTTTAATTCACTTGGTAGAGAAACCTCTGGCTGCTCATCATAACCATGGTTGGCAAAGAGAGTAGTTAAAACACTCTGTAAACAATTAAGAATTAATTAGTATTATTCGTTACAATCCGTATAATATCAGTGTTACTAATTTCCCTTATAAAGGGACACTTCACAATTTTTTTACCTTATACGGTACATTCTGAAAGTATTCAGAAGCCTTGACTTTTTCCAATTCTGTTACGTTACAGCCTTATTCTAAAATGTATTAAATCGTTTTTTCCCCCTCATCAATCTACACACAATACCCCATAATGACAAAGCAAAAACAGGTTTTTACCATTTATAAAGAATAAAAAACTTTTAATAGTATTCAGACCCTTTACTCAGTACTTTGTTGAAGCACCTTTGGCAGCGATTACAGCCTTGAGTCTTCTTGGGCATGACGCTACAAGCTTGGCACACTGTATTTGGGGAGTTTCTCCCATTCTTCTCTGCAGATCCTCTCAAGCTCTGTCAGGTTTGATGGGAGCGTCGCTGCACAGCTATTTTCACGTCTCTCAGAGATGTTCGATCGGTTCATCCGGGCTTGGCTGGGCACTCAAGGACATTCAGAACTTGCGTTGTCTTGGCTGTGTGCTTCGTGTCGTTGTCCTGTTGGAAGGTGAACCTTCATCCCAGTCTGAGGTCTCGAGCAGGTTTTCATCAAGGATCTCTCTGTACTTTGCTCCGTTCATCTTTCCCTCGATCCTGACTAGTCTCCAAGCCTGCTGCTGAAAAACATCCACAGAGCATGATGCTGCCACCACCCATGCTTCACCGTAGGGATGGTGCCAGGTTTCCTCCAGACGTGACGCTTGGCATTCAGGCCAAAGAGTTCAATATTGGTTTAATCAGACAAAGAATCTTGTTTTCTCTGTCTGAGATTCTATTA
>NC_036838.1:5581349-5629837 GCF_002910315.2 Salvelinus sp. IW2-2015 | reverse complement strand
ATATATAATCTGTCGAACTGTGCTATGCTACCGTTTGCTTTGTTGTGATGTGAGCTATTGTAGTAAGCAATATGACGATTATTGTGTTTTCGCTGTAAAACACTTAAAAAATCTGAAATATTGGCTGTATTCACAAGATCTTAGTCTTTCATTAGCTATCCACCATATATTTTTCTGAAATGGTTTATGATGAGTAATTGGGTAGTTGACGTTGGTGTCTGTAATTACTCTGGCTGCTCCCGTGCTATTTCTGACTGTAGCTATGATGGTAGCTATGATGGTAGCAGTAATGTAAAACTGATTTATAGCTCAAATGTGCACATTTTTTGAACAAAACATAGATTTATTGTGTAACATGTTATAGGACTGTCATCTGAGGTAGTTTTTTCTAGGTTATTTAGGTTAGTTCTAGGTTAGTTAGGTGGCTTTGTGCATGCTAGCTGCATGCTAGCTGCATGCTACCGGTGCTGTGAAAAATGTCTGTCTCTCTTTTTGTATTTGGTGGTGAGCTAACATAAATATATGTGGTGTTTTCGCTGTAAAACATTAAAAAAATCTGAAATATGGCTGTATTCACAAGATCTTTGTCTTTCATTTGCTATCCACCATATATTTTTCTGAAATGTTTTATGATGTGTAATTAGGTAGTTGACGTTGGTGTCTGTATTTACCTGGCTACTCCCGTGCTATTTCTGACTGTAGCAGATGGTAGCAGTAATGTAAAACTTATTATAGCTCAAATATGCATATTTTTGAACAAAACATAGATTTATTGTGTAACATGTTATAGGACTGTCATCTGAGGTAGTTTTTTCTAGGTTATTTAGGTTAGTTCTAGGTTAGTTAGGTTGGCTTTGTGCATGCAAGCTGCATGCTACCGGTGCTGTGAAAAATGTCTGTCCTCTTTTGTATTTGGTGGTGAGCTAACATAAATATACGTGGTGTTTTTGCTGTAATACATTTAAAAAATCGGACATGTTGGCTGGATTCACAAGATGTTTATCTTTCAAATGCTGTATTGGACTTGTTAAGTGTGAAAGTTAAATATTAAAAAAAATAGATTTGAATTTCGCGCCCTGCACTTGAGCTGGATGTTGAGCTGGATGTTGTCATAGTGTACCGCCTCGGGCTTGCAGCCTTAACAGGTTTTAAATAACGCCAATTTAATAATATTTACGTCCTACATTACTCACTCACTATGTATATGCTGTATTTCATACCATCTACTGCATCTTGCCTATGCCGCACGGCCATCGCCTCATCCATATTATTATATGTACATATTTCTTATTCATCCCTTTACATTTGTGTCTATAAGTAGCCGTTGTGAATTTGTTAGATTACTTGTTAGATATTACTGCACTGTCGGAACTAGAAGCACAAGGATTTCTCTACACTTACATTAAAACTTCTTATGGCTGCAAGCCCGACGCCGGTACACTTATGACAACAT
This sequence comes from Salvelinus sp. IW2-2015, assembly GCF_002910315.2. Lineage (NCBI taxonomy): Eukaryota > Metazoa > Chordata > Actinopteri > Salmoniformes > Salmonidae > Salvelinus > Salvelinus sp. IW2-2015. The sequence continues at coordinate 5,628,384 of NC_036838.1, read as the reverse complement.
CCAGCTCAAGTGCAGGGTGCGAAATTCGAAATATATATTTTTTAAATATTTAACTTTGCGGCGCTAAGCTCTCCTTCGTGAACAAGTCAAACAACGCAACACGCCTAACGTCCCGAATAAATTCAATAATCGAATAAAACTATATGAAAAAACATACTTTAGGATGATATTGTAACATGTATCAAATAAAATCTAAGCCGGAGATTGTATTCGCCCATAACGACAGCTTCCAGAAGGCGATTCCAGGTTCATCTTTGCGCTTTCGAAAATTAAAAAAAATGGCGGACCCCTCATTCCAAGATTATGTATTCCACCTCAGAACGAGATAATCAACTAATTTCTGCTCTCACTTCCTCTTGACATCTAGGGAAGGTGTATGACGTGTATGTATACTCCTAAGTGTCATGCCCATTTATAGGCAAGCTCTGAACAGAGACCTCGCGTTCAGAAATCTCACTTCCGGATAGGAAGTGGGCTGCAGAATGAGTTCTGTTTCATTTAGAGAAATAATTCAAACGGTTTTAGAAACTAGAGAGTGTTTTCTATTCAATAGTTATAATAATATGCATATTGTACGAGCAAGAATTGAGTACGAGGCCGTTTGAAATGGACACCTTTTTCCAGGTTACTCAATACTGCCCCTGCAGCCATAAGAAGTTTAACATCTGCTAACCATGTGTATGTGACCAATAACATTTGATTTGATGATTTGATAAGGTATACTTAAAGTGTACTATTACGTTATACTGTAGTATTACAATGAAATCGGGGGTGAAAGGTCGCTGAATGAGCATCTGAATGTGTCAAGCGAAAAACAACTGTGGCTTGTGTAGTAATAGGAAGTATTAATAGTATAGAGAGCAATGTAATGGCGGCTTTTTGTAGGCACTAACAGAGGCTAACTCCGTCCTGGCTCGTTAGCCAAAGCCTGAGGGGAAATTAATGTTTTTTTTGTAGGGTTTTGGGATAAACGCAGAAAAAAAGTTCTGTTGTAAACACAGACTTTGGAAATCTTATACCTTTTGTTCTATAAGATAATCTTCATCAGCTAATGTCACTTTTTGGGAATTTGAAGCATTTATGTAATAAAAACAAGCACATAAAGCTTCATAATTCGTAAATGTCATGTTAACTGACTGATTATCTCGTAGAACAAAACGTATAATATCTCCTTGTGTTAACCCCAGACATAATTTTGCGTTTATCTCAAAACCCCATTAATTTCCCCATTAATTCCCCATTCATGTATACAGATCCTTGTGACATTCTGAAACATGAGGTGATGGCGGCGGATGAATGGCACGACAATGGGCCTCAGGATCTCTTCACGGTATCTCTGTGCATTGAAAATGCCATCGATAAAATGCAATTGTGTTTGTTGTCCATAGCGTATACCTGCCCATACCATGGGCACTCTGTTCACAACGTTGACATCAACAATACTGCTCGCCCACACAACGCCATACACGTGGTCTGCCATCTGCCTGGTACAGTTGAAACCGGGATTCATTTGTGAAGAGCACACTTCTACAGCGTGCCAGTGGCCATCGAAGATGAGCATTTGCCCATTGAAGTTGGTTACAGTGCCGAACTGCAGTCAGCTCAAGACCCTAGTGAGGACGAAGAGCACGCAGATGAGCTTCCCTGAGAATGTTTCTGACACTTTGTGCAGAAATTCTTCTGTTGTGCAAACCCACAGTTTCATCAGCTGCCCGAGTAGCTGGTCTCAGACGATCCTGCAGTGAAGAAGAATCCAGATGTGGAGGTCCTGGGCTGGCGTGATTACACGTGGTCTGCGGTGTTGAGGCCGGTTGGACATACGGCCATATTCTCTAAAATGACGTGGAGACGGCTTATGGTAGAGAAAATTAACAACAGCTCTGGCAACAGCTCTGGTGGACATTCCTGCAGTCAACATGTGTCAGGCGGTGGTTAACTGGTGCAGTGATCAGGCGCAGGAGAGCAGAAATGAGTGTACAAGGTATTTATTCCACGACAGCACCAGTATACAGACAATACTCAAAATACCGGCCACTCGAAATGTGGGAAATACCGGCCACTCGAAAATAACGGCCGTAAATACATAACCCGGCAAACATAACCAGCCGACAAGTTCCGCCATGAACAATCAATAAACACGCACACTAACATGTGGGAAACAGAGGGTTAAATAATGAACATGTAATTGGGGAATAGAAACCAGGTGTGTAGATAACAAAGACAAACAAATGGAAAATGAAAAGTGGATCGGCGACGGCTAAAAGACCGGTAACGTCGACCGCCAAACGCCGCCCGAACAAGGAGAGGGACCGACTTCGACGGAAGTCGTGACAACATGCCAATTGCACGCTTCTTCAAAAGTGCCATTGTGTTGTGTGGCATTGTGTGACAAAACTACACATTTTGACCCCAGCACAAGGTGCACCTGTGTAATGATCATGCTATTTAATCAGCTTCTTGATATGCCACACCTGTCAGGTGGATTGATTATCTTGTCAAAGGAGAAATGCTCACTAACAGGATGTAAACAAATAAGGGTAGGCCTGTGCTTTTTGCCATTTTCTTTAATAGAAGGTAGGCCTATGCCATACCTTCTCATACCCCTCAATTAGAGCATTGTTTAAACTTAACAGCCCTTCACTGACATGGAGGTAGGCTATTTAAAGAGTGCATGGTGGTGGAGGAATTGACTACACATCTATGGATATATCAGTCTAAAGCCTAATTTCGTCTGTCAAACAGGTATTTATTTCTTAATATGGCTGCAGGGCATACTGAGTAGCTTGGATGAAAGGTGCCCAGAGGTGCCCATAGCAAACTGCCTGTCCTCAGTCCCAGTTGCTAATATATGCATATTATTTATTCGTATTGGATAGAAAACACTTTCTAAAACTGTTTGAATGATGTCTGTGAGTATAACAGAACTCCAATGGCAGGCAAAAAACTGAAAAAAATCCAAACAGGAAGTGGGAATTCTGAGGTTGGTCGATTTTCAACCAAGACCCTATTGAATACACAGTGGGATATGGATGAGTTTGCACTTCCTACGGCTTCCACTAGATGTCAACAGTCTGTAGAACCTTGTCTGATGCCTCTACTGTGAAGTGGGGCTGAAGGAGACAGGAATTAGTCAGGTCTATCATGACCTGACCATGCTCTGACTATGCGCGTGTAACAATATAACTTTAGACCGTCCCTCGCCCCGACACGGGCGCGAACCAGGGACCTCTGCACACATCAACAACCCACGAAGCATCCCACAAAAGCCTCGGCCCTTGCAGAGCAAGGGGAACCACTACTTCAAGTATCAGAGAAAGTGACATCACCGACTGAAAGGCTGCTAGCGCACCCTACCACTACCTAGCTAGCCATTCACATCGGTTACATTCACCTCCCTTTTGACCTCCTCCTTTTCTCACAGCAACCAGTGATCTGGGTCAACAGCATCAATGTAACAGTTTTAACTTTACGGCGTCCCTCGCGCCGACCCGGGCACGAACCAGGGACCCTCTGCACACATCAACAACAGGTGCCTTTTGGCATACTCCAAGCGGGCTGTCATGTGCCTGTTACTGAAGAGTGGCCACTCTACCATAAAGGCCTGATTGTTGGAGTGCTGCAGAGATGGTTGTCCTTCTGGAAGGTTCTCTCATCTCCACAGAGGAACTCAGGAGCTCTGTCAGAGTGACCACCGAGTTCCTGATCACCTCCCTGACCAAGACCCTTCTCCCCCGATTGCTCAGTTTGGCCGGGCGGCCAGCTCTATGAAGAGTCTTGGTGGTTCCAAACTTCTTCCATTTAAGAATGATGGAGGCCACTGTGTTCTTGGGGACCTTTAATGCTGCAGATTTTTTTTTTTTAAATGGTACCCTTCCCCAGATCTGTGCCTCGACTCAACCCTGTCTCGGAGCTCTACGGACAATTCCTTCGACCTCATGGCCTGGTTCTTGCTCTGTAAACTGTGGGACCTTATATAGACAGGTGTGTGTATTTCCAAATCATGTCCAATCAATTGAATTTACCACAAGTGGACTCCAGTCAAGTTGTAGAAACATCTCAAGGATGATCAATGGAAACAGAATGCACCTGAGCTCAATTTTGAGTCTCACATCAAAGGGTCTGAATACTAACGTAAATAAGGTATTTATGTTTTTAAACTCAAACTATGAAAAGCTGTTTTCGCTTTGTCATTATGGGGTATTGTGTGTAGGTTGATGAGGAAAATTGTTTATTTAATCCATTTTAGAATAAGGCTGTAACATAACAAAATGTGGAAAAAGTCAAGGGGTCTGTATACTTTCCGAATTCAGTGTACATCATTATGTCCAGCACCATACGTTTGTATGGCACGTTTCTACGTTCTGTAGTCAAAAAGACAAGAAGAAAAGGTCCCGAGAAAAAACGTTCAGTGATTTTACAAAACAACAAGAAGTTTCAAGCTAAGTCTCCGTGCCACAATAGACTTGTGGCCTTTGAAAATCACTGTTCAGATTTTTTAAATCTTCTGGAGTAATTTTATTAGGACCTTTTCTTCTTATCTATAGAGAATGTATAAACGTGTCATTTCCCCATACGTAGACACTAGCATGGTGCTGGGGTAAAAAAGTGGTGAAGTGTCCCTTTAACTTATTTCATATCAAATACATGGAAACAAACATTAGTATCCCGTTTAAATAGATTTGACTTGATAAGTCCTACCTCGCTCGTAATGGAGGATGGGTTCATTTTTTCCTTAGGCTTCCTCATCTCCAAAGATAGAACTGTTTCCATTTCAAAGAGCTTCAGACCAGCTGTACCTGTCTCTGGTTTGAAACAGCAGCCTCCTACAAGGCACGGACGAAGTGGAATTAGTTGCATCACTTGTATTACTTGATGCAATTATGAAGGAAACAAATAGGGCATCTGCTGAGCCCCAAAAACACACCAGATGGCTACAACAAATTTCAATAGACTCTAGTCTAGTCTGATGTGTCCTCTGAATTGATCCAAATGCAATTTAAGCTTTCAAAGAGATGCACACTGGTTGTAAAAGAATGCATCATAATGACAGTCAGACAATTTAGACCAGGAAAGTGATTTAGAAGCTAAGTCATTGTTTAAAAACAAACTAATTCTAAACCCTTTACAATCCCTTTCTAAGGTATACTTCAAGTGTTACTACTATGTTATACTGTAGTATTACAGTGAAATTGGGGGCGAATGGTTGCAGAATGCGGTCTGAATGTGTGAAGGGAAAAACGACTCTGGCATGTGTAGTAATAGGAAGTATTATTGGAATAGGCACTGAGGTAGTTTATTAGCAGAATCGCAAGCTACTGTAGTTCGAGTTGAGGGGCACATTTTCAGGTTAGAATTTGTCCCAAAAATTGTGATGAAATTGCCTACTTGTAAATATTATCACACCCTGCATCTTGACTAGTTTCTGAAAGGCGTTGCATGTGTAATGATTTCTGTCACATTACTGACTGTAATATTGAATAATGACACCAAACACTGACACAAATATTTTATAAATGCCATGTTGAAACATTTGGAATGTTGCCTCTCTTCCATTTGCTTAGGCCTTCTTGTGTAAACTTTTGAGACATGCAAAAAATAATGAGAAAGTATTAGCACCAAAAAATGCAGTCATTCTGACAATCCAGATTTGAACCACAAGGAAACCATCATTATGATGTCCTATGCCCACTGGGATGAGCAGTAATCTCCTTAGACATTAGATATTATACCTGTTGCATTGCTGATTCCATGGAGCATGTGGTTATCCACCTTTCCGACAACGATGGCATCAACAATAATATTTAAGCGTATCAACTTGGTTGTGACGTCATGTGGTTTTGTCTTTGACCTATGAACACAATTCTTAATAAATACAATCCCAAATGGAACACTACCCTTTATGTTATTGCATTGCATGTAAAACAATCGAAAATATCAAAATATCCACAAACAGATTGAAGTCACTGTTTTCCACACTGAAAAAGTCTAAAGATAAATAAATCATTTTTACCCCACATCATTCCCATCTGTGAGACATATGATGCGAAGTCTGCAGTCTGGAAATTGCTTTCCAACTTTTTCCAGTTCAGATATGCCATGATTCAAGGCATCATACAGGACAGTGCGTCCATTTGCCATAAGATTGTGTATGTGTTCCTGTAAGTGCCAAAATTGTTTACATGTAAATCGATTGTTAGTTTTTTTTAAAGATAAATAAGCACACTCCGTATACTCCCAAACATCTAATGGGGATAGCCAACGTTCTTTGTTTTACATGTATTAAGATGTCACGTTAGCTGATATAACATACCAGATTAGATTTTACCTCACTTGAAAAAGGTTAAAGAATGATACCATGAATCCCACGAAATCCCATGTTTGAGGGGAGTATGAGTATATGATCTCAGTACACCAAGGTCTGTATTTTATGGAACTGCTTTGCTATTTTGCATTCAGAAAATAGACATTATGAGAAAAATATATTTACCTTAAAGGTCTCCAGAGTCTCTGTAAATGTGTGGAGAGTCTTAACTGATGAGTCAAACTTCACCAAGCCAATGACATGATGGAAATCGTAAGCCATGCTTCTAGTTGTGAAATTATCAAACAGCTGTTTGATTGCATCCAACCGTGTCATTTTGTCATCTGTATCATAGCATGTCTCGTTCATGGAGGAGCTCGAATCCACTAGCACCTTAAGAATGTTGGATGGAGAAAACAGCAAATGAGGAGCTAACTTAACTGTTATAATGTATAATGTTGTTACACCAACATACGCATCATTCTAAGGTGAAGACCTTGGGCTGCTACTTGGTCTTTGCCAACATCTCATCATTGGAGCCATATCAATGGCTCATGCTTGCAGTGTCAACTGACCTTAGATGCAGAAATATAAATGGATACAGTATATTCAAATATTCAAATATAATCTATCATAAATTACCAATATTGCCTCTTTAGGAGTCCTGGTGGTCATGAAAGTCTGGTCACTTCTGGTGTCTCTCATTCTATAGAGAAATTAAAAACATACAATAAGCAATGAAGGGGTCTGATGGAGATTATAGGTACTTCCATTAACTTAACTCATTATCAATGTGATCCATGTTCATGAACTGCCCACCAGTAATTATGAAGCTTCATATAGTTTCAAACTGAATGTTTGACTTGTTTTCATATTATAAGTACTTACTCATGTGCCAATTCGTCCACATTCAAGGTTTTGCATTTCCCAGCTAAGCAATTAAAAACAACAAAATCCTGAGGAGATCCTTTGGCTTTTTCCATGTAAACACCCAGGTTATCTGTAAAACCACAAACAATTATTTATCCTGCTAACCACACAAAGCACAACAATAGGCCAGCATTTAAAATGGAAAAACACCAGACGCAATTTAGTTCACAGTTCTGAAATAACAGGGCAACAACTGGAAAGTAAGAGGAAACAACAGGGAAATAACAGGGCAACAACTGGGGAGTAAGAGGAAACAACAGGGAAATAACAAGGCAATGACTGGGAAGTAAGAGGAAACAACAGGGAAATAACAAGGCAATGACTGGGAAGTAAGAGGAAACAACAGGGAAATAACAGGGAAACAACTGGGAAGTAAGAGGGAACCACAGGGAAATAACAGGGCAACAACTGGGAAGTAAGAGGAAACNGGTTAGTGATTCATTTTATCTCTATTTCTGCTTTTTGTGACTCCTGTCTTTGGCTGGAAAAATGACTGTGTTTGTCTGATTTTGCGGTGACCTAACATAATCGTTTGCGGTGCTTTCGCTGTAAAGCCTATTTGAAATCGGACACTTTGGTAGGATTAACAACAAGATTACCTTTAAAATGGTATAAGATGTTTGAGGAATTTTAATTATGAGATTTCTGTTGTTTGAATTTGGCGTCCTGCACTTTCACTGGCTGTTGTCATATCATCCCGTTAACGGGATTGCAGCCATAAGAAGTTAATTTTAATGAGAATGTATTTCTTCCTATTTAAGACTGCTGAAAAAAAATGCCTTTGCCTACTTTCAGCACCATGAGCTGTCCATTTCGATTGATTGTGCCGCGGCTGCTGCTTCAAGTTTCAGCACCACAATGTAAGTTAATCGAACCTGGCTTGATATGAGATCAATAACTGATAAATACATCGTGGGCAAGAAACATATTGTTTTTAATAAAATCAATGATTGTATTAGCAAGCTATCAAAGTTTACCTCCGGTCCTTCTTCTCATCTTTTCTCTCTCCTTCTCAAACTGAACAGAACATAGGCTACAGGCTAGTCGGCACGCAAAATAGTGATTTTATTTGGTGCATTTTTGCACTAGGCCTAATCAACAACCAAAAACATCTGAAAAAGTCTTTGACTTTCCTCCTGAACTTCCACTGTAGGCCTACTCAGCACAGCATTGGTTAGGCAGCACACAAAAAAGGTTTTGATCAGCAAGAGCAGAGCAGAGCAGGCCAGGGCTCAGGGTTGGAATATCCATTGCAGTGTGTAATGAAGCCTACTTTTATTTACACCATCCCAGCAGCTATCTTAAAAATATTACTTTGCTCTGTTCTTCTCTGAACATCCACTTCGTAGCCTAAAGCCTATGGATTATTTGATTGAGACCACACTAAATAACCTATAGGCGCACTTGACATTGCGTGCCCAGCGGAGAATCAGAGATGAGGGGCGGCATTGGGCACACATCGATATATAGCCTAATAAGCAACTAATTCTAAAAGACTGAGAAATATAACGATTTCATAAATTACAAATTACATGACCCTCCCCTGGACTAGATAAAAAAATACTAAACCCTCCCCTTGACTGAAATTTAAAATGCATGACCCTCCCCCAATTTCCTGCAGGTACCCATTCTATAAATGTTGATCCATCCCTTATACATCATACCTGTTGCATTGCTGATTCCATGCAGCATGTTGTTGCCCCCCCTTCCAACAATGATGGCATCAACAACAACGTTAGAGCTTATCAATTTGGTTGTGACGTCATGTGGTTTTGTCTTTGACCTATGAATACAATTATTAACACATTGAATGCCAAATGGAACACTATCCTTTATGTTATTGCATTGCATGTTAAACAATACAAATAGAAAATATGAATATCCCATGCACAGATTGTAATCACTGTTTTGCTCACTGAAAAAGTATTATGCTAAATAAACTATTTTTTACCCAAAATCATTCCCATCTGTGAGACATATGATGCGAAGTCTGCAGTCTGGAAATTGCTTTCCAACTTTTTCCAGTTCAGATATGCCATGATTCAAGGCATCATACAGCACAGTTCCTCTATTTGCCTTAAGGTTGTGTATGTGTTCCTGTAAGTGCCAAAATTGTTAAAGAGAGAAAGTCGCACACTCCGTATACTCCCAAATATGTCATGGGGATAACACTTTTTTTTTCTTTTTTACATGTAATATGATGTTTATACGTGAGCATATATTATATGCAAACAACAGTTGAGATCTCAGTATACCAAGGTTTGTATTGTATTGAACTCCCTCGCTATTTTGCATTCAGAAAATAGACAGGAGAAAATATATGTACCTTAAATGTCTCCAGTGTCTCTGTAAATGTGTGGAGAGTTGTAACTGATGAGTCAAACTTCACCAAGCCAATGACATGATGGAAATCGTAAGCCATGCTTCTAGTTGTGAAGCTATCAAACAGCAGTTTGACTGCATCCAACCGTGTCATTTTGTCATCTGAATCATAGCATGTTTTGTTCATGGAGGAGCTCGAATCCACCAGCACCTTAGGAATGTTGGATGGAGAAAACAGCAAAGGAGGAGCTAACTTAACTGTTATAATGTATATTGTTGTTACACCAACATACGCATCATTCTAAGGTGAAGACCTTGGGTTGCTCCTTGGTCTTTGCCAACATCTCATTATTTGAGCCATAGCAGTGGCTCATACCTGATGTGTCAAAACTGACCTTAGATGCAAAAAGATAATGAAATATAATCTATCATAAATTACCAATATTGCCTCTTTAGGAGTCCTGGTGGTCATGAAAGTCTGGTCACTTCTGGTGTCTCTCATTCTATAGAGAAATTAAAAACATACAATAAGCAATGAAGGGGTATGATGGAGATTATAGGTACTTCCATTAAATGAACCCACTATCAATGGGATCCATGTTCAACTGCCCACCAGTAATTGTGAAGCTTCATATCGTTTCAAACAAAATGTTTGTCTAGTTTTCATATTGTAAGTGCTTACTCATGTGCCAATTCGTCCACATTCAAAATGTTGTGTTTCCCAGCTAAGCAATCAAAAACAACGAAATCCCGAGGAGATCCTTTGGCTTTTTCGATGTAAACACCCAGGTTATCTGTAAAACAGCAAACAATTATCTATCCTGCTAACCATGCAAAGGACAACAATGGGCAAGCATTTAAAATGGCAAAACACAAGACACAATGATTCCCATAAAAACGTTTAGCAGCAATTTAGTTTACGGTGCTGAAATAACAGGGCAACAACTGGGAAGTAAGAGGAAACACCAGGGAAATAACAGGGCAACAACTGGGAAGTAAGAGGAAACAACAGGGAAATAACAGGCAACAACTGGAAGTAAGAGGAACAACAGGAAATAACAGGAACAACTGGGAAGTAAGAGGAAACCACAGGAAATAACAGGGCAACAACTGGGAAGTAAGAGGAAACAACAGGGAAATAACAGGGCAACAACGGGAAGTAAGAGGAAACCAACAGGGCAACAACTGGGAAGTAGAGGAAACACAGGAAATAACAGGCAACAACTGGGAAGTAAGAGGAAACAACAGGGAAATAACAGGGCAACAACTGGGAAGTAAGAGGAAACAACAGGGAAATAACAGGGCAACAACTGGGAAGTAAGAGGAAACAAGGGAATAACAGGGAACAACTGGGAAGTAAGAGGAACACACAGGGAAATAAACAGGGCAACAACTGGGAAGTAAGAGGAAACACAGGAAATAACAGGCAACACTGGGAAGTAAGAGGAAACAACAGGGAAATAACAGGAACAACTGGGAAGTAAGAGGAAACAACAGGGAAATAACAGGGCAACAACTGGAAGTAAGAGGAAACACAGGAAATAACAGGGCAACAACTGGAAGTAAGAGGAAACCAAGGGAATAACAGGGCAACAACTGGGAAGTAAGAGGAAACACAGGGAATAACAGGGCAACACTGGAAGTAGAGGAAACAAGGGAAATAACAGGGCAACAACTGGGAAGTAAGAGGAAAAACAGGGGAATAAAGGGCAACAACTGGGAAGTAGAGGAAAAACAATAACAGGCAACAACTGGGAAGTAAGAGGAAACCACAGGGAAATAACAGGGCAACAACTGGAAGTAGAGGGAAACAACAGGGCAACAACTGGGAAGTAAGAGGAAAACAACAGGGAAATAACAGGGCAACAACTGTAACAACGTGGTAATTAAACCATCCCATTACTATTCAGCTGCTAAATACAGATATAGAGTGTGAATGGGAATTTTCCTGGTTGTTTATGTAGAAACTAATAATTTGTTACTTAAGAACTATATATAAATAAATGTTTCCAAGGTGGCTAGCAGTTCAGACGTCTTTTCTGTTCCGTATTGTTCGTGTCCTGTATATTATATATATTTACACCTTTCTTCGCATAGCTTTTATTATTTTATTATCCAAGACTTCAACTACAAAAAGCTTTTTCCTGCAAAAGCTTTCCTGCAACCCGCTTCACCAATTACAAAAAGTATATTACACTCAATCTGAATAATCCATCGTGGAAGTACCAGGGCTAATTCAGAAGAGCCTGAAAGCTAACCAGAAGCACTCCGATAGCTGCCAAAGCTAATTGTAGCTGCCCGAAATTAGCCGGTTTGCTGGCTGCGTTGGTGGTTCCAGCTGGCGCCACGTTTAGTGGTCATCAGTAATATCCTTTAGCTCGAAATCTACCGGCACTTTTGTGCAACGCGACTCGGACCGGAGCATTCCGGGAACTCTTTTTCTCGTCAGTTTCCCGGATTTCCAGCCGCAGGCTCTGGACACTTTGCACCTTGATTTCGCGCAGCTAGCTAGCTGCAAACCGTGTGACTATTGGCTTACGTCGACCCCGGAGCAAACTCAAATCATTCTGGAGCTAGCCAGCTGAGGAGTTCCATCACCAGTCCGGACCCGTTTTTTGTTGCTGCTGCAGATACGGAACCCCACCGGGCCTTCACGACTGACTGCCGCGACTGGACTGCGACGTTATCTGCCCGAGGATTATCCAACTGCACCTCCGTCCCGACGTTACCTGAACGCTCATCTGAGGCCCGCTAATCGTTAGCTGTCCTTATCGGCTGCTATTTGAACAAGTATATTGGACAAACTATTATATATTATTATTTTATTATTTTATTTTTTCCTTGGGTCACTATATCTATTTTGCCAATTCTTGGATTGATCCCCTCTACCACACGGAACCCCACTACACGGAACCCCACTAACCTACCCGACGGAAACGCACGAGGTATCATACAAACAGACCCTCCATCCTATGCTGCTACCGATAGCCATATACCCGGCCAGCTGTCTGGATCGCCACGACCCCAACCAACCTCTACTCACTGGACCCTTATTGATCACTCGATTAGCATGCCTCTCCTTAATGTAAAATATGCCTTGTCCATTGCTGTTCTGGTTAGTGTTTATTTGCTTATTTCACTGTAGAGATTCTAGCCCTGCTCTCCTATACCATATCCAACCTCTCAGTTCCACCACCCACATATTGCGATGGACATCACCTGGTTTCAATGATGTTTCTAGAGACATATCTCTCTCATCATCACTCAATACCTAGGTTTACCTCCACTGGTATCACATCCTACCATACCTTTGTCTGTACATTATTCCTTAAACTATTTTATCGCCCCCAGAAACCTCCTTTTACTCTCTGCTCTAGTAGCTCTAGGCGACCATTCTCATAGCTTTTAGCCGTACCCTTATTCCTTACTCCTCCTCTGGTCCTCTGGTGATGTAGAGGTGAATCCAGGCCCTGCGTACCTGGCTCACTCCTATTCCCCAGGCGCTCTCTTTTGATGACTTCTGTAACCGTAATAGCCTTGGCTTATGCATGTTAACATTAGAAGCCTCCTCCCTAAGTTTGTTTTGTTCACTGCTTTAGCACACTCTGCCAACCCGGATGTTTTAGCCGTGTCTGAATCCTGGCTTAGAAAGACCACCAAAAATTCAGACATTTTCATCCCCAATTACAAGATTTTCAGACAAGATAGAACGGCCAAAAGGGGCGTGTTGCAATCTACTGCAAAGACTGCCTGCAGAGTTCTGTTATACTATCCAGTCTGTTCCCAAACAATTTGAACTTCTACTTTTAAAAATCCACCTCTCTAAAAACAAGTCTCTCACCGTTGCCGCCCTGTCTAGACCACCCTCTGCCCCCAGCTGTGCTCTGGACACTATATGTGAACTGATTGCCCCCCATCTATCTTCAGAGCTCGTGCTGCTAGGCGACCTAAATTTGAACATGCTCAACACCCCAGCCACCCTACAATCTAAGTCTTGATGCCCTCAATCTCACACAAATTATCAATGAACTACCAGGTACCACCCCAATTCCGTAAACACGGGTACCCTCATAGATAGTCATCCTTAACAACTTGCCCTCCAAATACACCTCTGCTGTTTTCAACCAAGATCTCAGCGATCACGTGCCTCATTGCCTCATCCGTAATGGGTCAGCGTCAAACGACTCCACTCATCACTGTCAAACGCTCCCTGAAAACACTCACGAGCAGGCCTTTCTAATCGACCTGGCCAGGGTATCCTGGAAGGATATTGATCTCATCCGTCAGTAGAGGATGCCTGGTCATTTTTTAAAATGCCTTCCTCACCATCTTGAATAAGCATGCCCCATTCAAGAAATTTAGAACCGGGAACAGATATAGCCCTTGGTTCTCTCCTGACCTGACTGCCCTTAACCAACAGAAAAACATCCTATGGCGTTCTGCATTAGCATCGAACAGCCCCCGTGGTTATGCAAACTTTTTCAGGGAAGCCAGAAACCAATATACACAGGCAGTTAGAACAAGCCAAGGCTACTTTTTCAAGCAGAAATTTGCTTCCTGCAACACAAATTCAAAAAAGTTCTGGACACCGTAAAGTCCATGGAGAATAAGAACACCTCCTCCCAGCTTCCAAACCGCTCTGAAGATAGGAAACACTGTCACCACCGACAAATCCACTATAATTAGAATTTCAATAAGCATTTTTCTACGGCTGGCCATGCTTCACCTGGCTACCCCTACCCCGGACAACAGCACTGCCCTCCCCTCTGCTACTCGCCCAAGCCTTCCCCAATTTCTCTTTCTCCCAAATACAGTCAGCTGATGTTCTAAATGAGCTGCAAAATCTGGACCCTTACAAATCAGCCGGGCTAGTAATCTGGACCCTTTCTTTCTAAAACTATCTGCTGAAATTGTTGCCACCCCTATTACTAGCCTCTTCAACCTCTCTTTCGTGTCGTCTGAGATCCCCAAAGATTGGAAAGCAGCTGCGGTTTATCCCCCTCTTCAAAGGGGGACACCCTTGACCCTAACTGCTACAGACCTATATCTATCCTACCCTGCCTTTCTAAGGTCTTCGAAAGCCAAGTCAAACAAACAGATTACCGACCATTCGAATCCACCACACCTTCTCCGCAATGCAATCGGTTTCAACTGGTCATGGGCACCTCAGCCACGCTCAAGGTCATAAACGATATCGTAACCGCCATCGATAGGAAACAATACTGCTGCAGCCGTATTCATTGACCTGGCCAAGGCCTTTGACTCTGTCAATCACCCACATCCTGCATTGGCAGACTCGACAGCCTGGTTCTCTAATGATTGCCTCGCCTGGTTCACCAACTACTTCTCTGATCGAGTTCAGTGTGTCAAATCGGAGGGTCTGTTGTCCGGGCCTCTGGCAGCTCTATGGGGGTGCCACAGGGGTTCAATTCTTGGGACCGACTCTCTTCTCTGTTTACATCAATGATGTCGCTCTTGCTGCTGGTGATTTCTCTGATCCACCTCTACGCGACGACACTATTCTGTAACTTCTTGCCCTTCTTTTGACACTGTGTTAACAACCCTCCAGGCGAGCTCAATGCCATACAACTCTCCTTCCGTGGCCTCAACTGCTCTTAAATACAATAAAACCAAATGCATGCTCTTCAACCGATCGCTGCCTGCTCCTGCCCGCCTGTCCAACATCACTACTTTGGACGCTCTGACTTAGAATATGTGGACACCTACAAATACCTAGGTGTCTGGTTAGACTGTAAACTCTCCTTCCAGACTCACATCAAACATCTCCAATCCAAAGTCAAATCTTGAATTGGCTTCTATTCCGCAACAAAGCATCCTTTACTCATGCTGCCAAACATACCTTGTAAAACTGACCATCCTACCAATCCTCGACTTCGGTGATGTCATTTACAAAATAGCCTCCAAAACCCTACTCAATAAATGATGCAGTCTATCACAGTGCCATCCGTTTTTGTCACCAAAGCCCCATATATACTACCCACCACTGCGACCTGTACACTCTCGTTGGCTGGCCCTCGCTCATACTCGTCGCCAAACCCCACTGTTCCAGGTCATCTACAAGACCCTGCTAGGTAAAGTCCCCCCTTATCTCAGCTCGCTGGTCACCATAGCAGCACCTACCTGTAGCACGCGCTCCAGCAGGTATATCTCTCTAGTCACCCCAAAAACCAATTCTTCCTTGGACGCCTCTCCTTCCAGTTCTCTGCTGCCAATGACTGGAACGAACTACAAAAAATCTCTGAAACTGGGAAACACCTATCTCCCTCACTAGCTTTAAGCACCACTGTCAGAGCAGCTCATAGAATTACTGCACCTGTACATAACCCATCTACAATTTAGCCCCAAACAACTACCTCTTTACCTACTGTATTTATTTAATTAATTTATTTTGCTCCTTTGCACCCCATTATTTCTGTCTCTACTTTGCACTTTCTTCCACTGCCAAACCAACCATTCCATTGTTTTTTTAGTTTTTATTTTACTTGCTGTGTTGTACTCACTTCGCCTCCATGGCCTTTTATATTTTTATTTTTTATACATATATGTTGCCTTCACCTCCCTTATCTTCACCTCACTTGCTCACATTGTATATAGACTTATTTTTTTTTTTCACTGTATTATTGACTATATGTTTGTTTTTACTCCATGTGTAACTATGTGTTGTTGTATGTGTCGAACTGCTTTGCTTTATCTTGGCCAGGTCGCAATGTAAATGAGAACGTGTTCTCAATTTGCCTACCTGTTAAATAAAGGTTAAATAAAATAAAAAAATAAAAAAATAGAGGTTAATAAGTACAAGTTATGTAATAAATATGTATGGCCATTTCACCTCTTCTCAGCAGCACCGTACTTATTAAGAATGCACTTGGAACTTACGTAGAAAGAATGGTTATTTAACAGAATCATTTGAGAAAAACTATACTATTTAGAAACTATACTAACTAATATCATACAATGTATAATGTGGGCCAATCTCAAAATGTACCTTTTGGGTCTTTGCTTGTTGTGCATAATTATCCAGTCCTCACCATGTTGTTATTGGACTATACTTAAGTAATTACTATGTAAATTCCGAGCCTGTTCCCTGGGCGCCGATGACGTGGTGGTCGATTAAGGCAACCCCCCGCACCTCTTTGAGGGGTTGGTTAAATGCGGAAGACACATTTCAATTGAATGAATTCAGTTATGCAACTGCTAGATATTCCCTTTCCCTTCACTTGTTCAGCACTGTAAACTAAAATGCTACCAAAAGTTCATATTTCCCATAAAATAAATAAAATACACGCTTCAATAACAAGCATGTGATAAACTGACAGTGCTATCTGTAAATGCAGTGTATCATATGTTGCTGTCTGATGAACCAAAGACATCAGTAGTTCTGCTGCGAAGTGAATGAATCGTGCACATATTCATCTGCATAGGCCGAAGCAACAATGAGCGAACACCATGCTACAGGACTTTCCATGACCRTAATAATCTCAAACAGGAATGATACATCGTACCAAGACTTGAACTAGTAGGCAYAAGGCCCGGTAGCCTACCTTCTTTCAAAAGAACGAGACGTGGCCCGTCCASTCCTACATCCTTCAACTGCAGTGGTGGAGTGACTGTCAGGTGAGGGTAAGCATTCAATTCTTCAGTCATCTTGGCAAATGTCTCATCTAGTTTGATCTGAAAGCTTTAATTTGATTAAACAATAAAACATGAATTACCAGTTACACGATCAATGCAGATAAAGTATTGAACGATRCAATGAAAGAATCATACTTTTGACCAGTCACAAGTCCATATGAAACCCAAAGAGGGAATGTTTTGATGGATGGAGGCAGACTGAGTAAAATCTTTTCAACATCGGTAGCTCTCCACATTRAAGTTTCTGTCAGGATCTCAGCAGAGCAGTTTGGGATTCTTTCTCCATCTTAGCAGTGGTAAAACACGTCATGCAATTACGACATCTGATCACGAAACTACTGTACATGTCAAAGTTGAATTCACATGATCAAAAGTGATACTTTTTTTCTGTTTACAAAACAACAAGACATTGTTAGCTGCTCTTCCAGTGCAGACACTAACACATCTCAGCAACCATTAACATAGGCGCATGACTATTCGTTCTGGGTTTGACTAAGAAATGAAATACACGCACTATAGAGAGCCCTGTAATTCTTAACTCTGAGGGAACATGCCAAAGTTTTAGCAAACCCGGTCCTATGTTTAACATTATGGCTACAGTGARCCAGTCAAGTCACAGCTATTGATACAAAACCAATGTATAAACTCTAGAGCCAATTGATCCTGCGTTATGGAATTTGGTACATGATATGATGGCATTTTTACATACACTTTTGATGTACTGTAGAATTGAGTTGTGCAGAGCAGTTTCCTGTTAGTAGGGTACTATTGTAGCCTGAGTACCAGTCTGTTTATCTATCCATTCACTCCTTGCCACTTCTTGTTATGCAAAACATTTTTGGCATGACACAGAGTGCTGGTTGTGGCATGTAAGCACAAAACAGGCTCTGGATTTCAGGCCAGTACTATTGGCCATTGTACCACATGTAGGTGTTACTGAAAATATATTGTGCCCACAGTGCTGTGCATATTACAAATACCCACAACTGTTGATGTTTTACCTTTAATTTTCTGTAGGACATASTCTCTTTCAAAGACATCTGGTAATCCAGGTACTTGAACTGGGTCGCAGAAGCGCACTCCTGGTTGAGAGGTCAAACATATCGGTGCAAAGACCTCATGTTGTGAACTCTCTTTCTAGGGTAGACAGAGAGATAGAAAACATATACATATTATGGTCATTTGTTTATGTTACATGCCAAACAAATAAAGGTGCAGTATCTCAGTTCCCCATTAAAAACATTTTATAACGTGCAACACAATATGATCCATAATGTGTTATCAATGGTATCTAAAAACAACAAAACAACGGGCCTCTGCTGGTGACACATACCTCTGCTTTAGATATCAGGTAGGCCCAGCAAACTGGTGCATTCTCAAACACGTCAGGGTYTTCAATGATCTTGTCACCTCTTTTTTTATCGAGGCTTGGCAACAGCTCTCTGAAGAGAGTGTACAATCCCTCAACAATGGCAATCTAAAACAAATAAATGTTATGAATCTATTTGTGGACTTACATGATATTATATGTGTACTGTACAGTAAGTTTGTGTTCAAAATATGCATCACCTTCTGGGTCCTACTWCCACTTTCATTTCTACCCAGCAGCTGATACAAACTTTGTGCCAGGGGATTACATCCACTGAGCTTTCGAATGTACGCATTCACTTTCTTGAATCCCTCTCCAGAATGTTTCACTTTCTGTAAGGATATTAGGGAAGATCATTTAATGCATGATGGGTGGCTCGATGGGGCAAGGTACTGTACATTGAACATCCCAAGAGCACAAGCAAAGGAACACTGTAGCACTCTTTGTCTGAACATGGTAATACGACACATCAGAAGTTTTAATAAATGGTTACCACGTCATGGTCAACATGACTGTAACAAGACAATGTAAATATCTGAATATCTCACAACGGTATAKAGTGAAGAAAAGAAAGCACTGAGTCCTTTCCGGGTTTGTTGCACTGAGGGTACGACATCACTCAAGAAGAATTCCATGTTGGTCTGATTCTCATCGGGGAAGGAGGACAAAGAAAAGGGCACAGTAGTCTCCTCRTTGATTCCACAATCTTGCAAAGTTTCACCGTGTTCACCTCTGCAAAAAGGTCAATTAGAAAGAAGTTGTATTGAAGCTATATAAGGTCAAATGATAAGATGCGCTGGGGTTTATTAATTGACATAATTCTGTCTGTTATTAAATGTATTAATAAATGATTMAATCACAATTATATATGCACATGAYATTACTTATAAAGGAGGACATGGGCTGGGATTCCGCTTTCATTCGAGAGCTTTTGTCTCAAGACTCTAATTGTGTCACTTGTCAAGTCCACCTTGACCTCATAGTCTCCCTGTTGATGAAAAGCACAGTATATTCAATAATTGACAGACATTATTTACAGAGACAGCTTAGTTGCTACCAGAGGGCTATACCACGTAGCGAGATAGAGGAGTTAGYGAGCTAACTTTGGTAAWCTCTTAAACTCTGGACAACCATTGACACAAAGCAGGCTCACCTTTTAGCTAGGTACATTTCTATGGCAACAAATCTTTCAGMTCTTACTTGCTCCGTGGCAGGCTAACTCCACTTWATCCTTTATAAAGTGTGAGACTTGAGTTGAGGACCAATCAAATGAGATTCCCTCCCTTTCRCAAAGATTGCGTCACGTAATTCCCTTCATACAGATAATATTCGATGAAGACKACTGATTAAATATTGGATTAATCAAATCTTATGTTGTGTTAAAAACAGTAAGTAAAACTCTGGTATGACTGTATTAATACAATTATTTATCGGCGTAGAAAACAGCCTGCTCGTTCATGGATAAGCATACCAAAGACGGCATTAACAATACCCAWAGTAAAAGCAAGACAGCACTTCAAATAGCCTACTTACCACTATAACCTGAATTTGCAGGATAACCTTTCTTTCATTTTGATTTYGACCAACAACAACAAAAAGGTGGCACTGGCTCGACCATGAATTGCTGTTTGCGTATTGTCTCAATTAAGTTATCGGCGTTCACCTAGCTGGGCTATCCACATCAATCAATCAATCAAATGTATTTATAAARCCCTTTTTACATCAGCAGATGTCACAAAGCGCTGTACAGAAACCCAGCTTAAACCCCCAAACAGTAAGCAATGCACATGCAGCATGCACCTGCAGTTACAAGCCTGGCTTGAGTTAGAGGCAGGTGTTAGATCAATATCCACCTTTTGTGTTATCCATGAAGCATAAATTGGAATGTTAACTGAAGCTAGCTAATTGGAATGCTAACTGAAGCTAGCTAGCTTTAGAAAATCCTCAATAGATCTAGCCAGCGTCGTAGTATACCCCTCTGGTATTACACCCTTTCATAATACATACAGGTTTGGAAAAGTAAGGGGTTAGAATCACAGTTTTAAATACAGCTAAACAGCTATAAATATATACATAAATTGAGTCCTGMCACTTTGAGCTTAGTATTTTTCAATAATGTGATGAATTCACCTTGAGCATAACGTGACATCGAACATTCTCCTCTCCTGAGATGTCAGTCATCTCTTGTTGTGGCATGTGGGGGGCTTGTTTTAAGTTCTCCTTGGGTGTAAATATGGCATAAAGCTCACTTCCATTTTCAATGTGCCTGTCTTTCAAAGACCCTAAAATGGTTGTAATATAAGATGCTTGTCAACACAAGGGATCTTCCATGCCATTTCACCTCAAATTATATTACATGTATATACAGTACCAGTCAAAAGTTTGGACACACCTACTCATTCAAGTTTTTTAAAAACATTTTCTATTATCTATTTTCTATTTTCATAGACATAAAAACTATGAAATAACACACATGAAATCTTGTAGTAAYCAAAAAAGTGTTAAACAAATCAATAAGCATTCCATGTGAAGCTGGTTGAGAGAATGCCAAGAGTGTGCAAAGCTGTCATCAAGGCAAAGGGTGGCTACTTTGAAGAATCTGAAATATAAAATATATTAGGATTTGTTTAACACTTTTTTGGTTACTACATGATTTTCTCATTTCGATCCCAAACCCACCACTAGCGTGGGTGGCGGAAGAGCTCTATTTTCATAATTCAAGTACTGAGCTATATTGTATGCAAAAAAAAGGAAATTATATTATGTTATACTAATACAATTCCACTGGTCCTGGGGCCCTTGTTAAGGTCAACGGCATCATGAACTTTAGCCAGCCGCACTACTCAACAGTAACTGGCACTACTATAAGACCTAGTTGTAACACACTCACTACTACTAGTAGTACTAAGGTCCCGTGTGGCTCAGTTGGTAGAGCATGGCACTTGCAACGGCAGGGTTGTGRGTTTGATTCCCACGAGGGAYCAGTATGAAAATGTATGCACTCTGGATAAGAGCATCTGCTAAATTATGTAAATGTACTACTTCTGRGCTATAGTCAATAAAGGCTACTATCCCATTGAAGATGGAATTAGCTGTTAGCTAAATCTGCTACAACACAATTTCACATGTCTACTGAGACTCGTGTTTTTATTGTCCCTGTTCAAATAAACGTAATTAACATTTATAATACAGTCACTATTATACTAGCCTCAAACTTTAAACACTAGCCTCTAACAATTTAAACTTCTAAACTCATCCA
Organism: Salvelinus sp. IW2-2015; assembly: GCF_002910315.2. NCBI lineage: Eukaryota > Metazoa > Chordata > Actinopteri > Salmoniformes > Salmonidae > Salvelinus > Salvelinus sp. IW2-2015. The sequence goes on along the minus strand of NC_036838.1, from coordinate 5,606,550 downwards.
ACTAACATAGAATACTTCTGGACAGCTTATAACAAAATACCCTTTTTAGGCGTTAATGTGAATGTGTTTTCATAATGGGGTGTTTATAAAAGCATACTGTATCTGGCATACGTACATGTGTTRAAGAAAGGATCATCAGTTAAAGGCATCCCCTCAATGGTGTAGAGGCACACGGCTTTGGAATTCCCAATGGCCTCTTGGTGACAAATCCTGAGCATCAGATCTTCAACTGTGTTTTGGGCAGGATCCATGTCTATATTCAAAATATAGACAAACATGAGGCATGCCATGATATGAGTTTGAGAATCCCTTTGAATAAAATGCTCTCCTCGTTCCTATGTGACCTACTACTATGTCTCACCTCTGATGTCTCTTGGCTCAGGACAGTGGGGATATGTGTACCGCAGATGGAAAGACTCCATCGATTTCTGTACAGGCATTGCTTGCTGTGGCGCTCTGAGTCGTTGGATGAAATCTTTCATTTTTTCAAAGCGATTCTTTTCCACATGACTGAAATCTGTCAGGAAAAAAATGAACCACAGACCCTTTTTGACCAGCCATGCAGCTTGCTAATAATCCCATTGTACGCTGATGTGTACCCCACAATGGCAAATAACTTCAACCAAACAAGTGAAAAATGAACGGGGCCCAATACTGCAAGAACAATGTTTTTGATGTTATGACTAAATTAAACATTGTCACAATGTCACATCTAGATCTTATTACTCGAATTGAGGCCTGATAGCCATAAAAACTAGGACTTAATTTTTTTAAGTGAAATACCCATTGACCCCTTATTCATCTAAGTACTTTGTGATGCACCCTTTACTGCCAGTCTTTAGTATATTATATATTAATATGTTATTCATATATTATATTATTATATTATTAATTCAGTCTGAAGCAGCGATACATTCACAATGAAACCAAAACTGTGATTAATCAGATTTTCACCAGTAGGTTAGTCAGCTTGATAGTAACTAGCTATTGTAGGCCAAATATATCAGATATGCAATTAAAAACAGGTTGAGATTGATTGTATGTTAGCATTTTTGTCTATAACGACATGGGGTGGTATAAKAATAAATCACTCTTGGCTATGATGTTAAATAGGAAAGGGAAAGGGGATCCCTAGTCAGTTGTACAACTGAATGCATTCAACTGAAATGTGTCTTCCGCATTTAACCCAACCCCTCTGAATCAGAGGCCTTAAATTCAAGGCTCATCTAGCGAAGAACTACACAGTGTCAATATGGTGTCATTGAGTCAGTTACATGTCTGTGGCCTTACTCATTTTGTCTAGATCTTCACCATTTACGCCGTCAATGAAATCTCTCTCATCTTGGACACCCAACGTGAGGAATTTACTGTAGTAGGCCTCCAGTCTGTGCTGCGCGAGAAGATTGAATATCTTGTCCATCTAGAACAAAATAAAGGTAAAACATTCAAATATTAGTATTAAGGGTGGGCACCAACATTGATAATTCGATTTGATATCGTTATGAGAAAAGCATATCTTGATATCGGTGTATCCTCCTGTTAACCTACACTATTATGTAAAAAAGCTTACATGACTGATTTTGCAAACACAAAACCCTCTCACAGGCTCTCAACTTTATAGCACACTTAAAGAATCCTTAAATGGTGAAACTGCCACGTCCGTTTGGGATATTACATCAAAAAACGAACACGGTTTTTCCCCCTCAGACCCCATGGCATGTGCGATAGAACAGCAGAATATGTACTGCACATGTCGTTTGCTACGCTGCAGGATGCTCCTCTCCCCCATTTCATCAACAACACAAAAACAATAACAAAGGCGCTGGGGCGAACAGTTGCGCTGTTTCCCCAAATGTGGATTTGGTTTTTAACTGCCTGCTGAAAGGTAGGTTAGGTTAGGCCTGTGGTGTAGCTGTTCATAGTAATAAGGGATAGTTTATTTACATTCTGTCCTCTACTCTTACATTGTATATCCCGTTTCTTCTTACATAAGGACAGGGCCAGCTCTAACCTTTTGGGGGCCCCCCTCTTGACGGTGGAGAGAAAAACATACATTTTAAAGCACCTGTAACGGTCGTCCGTTGAAGGTGTGGACCAAAGCGCAGCGTCGTAAGTGTTCATGTTTTTTATTAAAACTGAACACTGAGACAAAATAACAAAAATAGAACAACACGAAAACAGTTCTGTCTGTTGCAGACACAAAACAGAAAACAACTACCCACAAAAACCATGTGGGAAAAAGCTACCTAAGTATGGTTCTCAATCAGAGACAACGATAGACAGCTGCCTCCGATTGAGAACCACACCCGGCCAAACAACAAAGAAATACAAAACATAGAAAATGAACATAGAATGCCCACCCAAATCACACCCCGACCAAACCAAAATAGAGACATAAAAAGCTCTCTCCGGTCAGGGCGTGACAGCAGCAATGTTGCAGTTTTATAGCAAGTTTTCAGCAGTTCGACACATTTTGCCATGGGGTGGAGAGCAAATTTTGCAATTTTATAGCACCTTCATGCAATTCTACTCATTTTGCCATTGGGCAGAGATAAATGTTTTCAATTTTAAAGCAAATTTTGTGCAATTCTACCCATTTTGCCATGGGGGGACCCAGATTTCTTTTTACATAACATTTATAACATTTATATATACATTTAATTTATATTTTATTGTAAGTACAAAAGTGTCCTCTGTAGTGGTCATTAGGAAGTAAATATGAAAAAATTTACATTACAGTCAATGGGAACAGTAGGTAAAAAACATAGTTGTGGCATCCGGGTGTACACTACAGAGGACATTTCTTGATACGCTCTTATTTAATGTGAAATAACTTTTACACAATGACAATTAATAATTACACAAAAGTTGTCAAGGTCACACCCCCACACATGTGATCTCATTGAAAGGCCCAGAATGTCCCCTTAAAGGGACAACAGGACTTAATCCAGAGGCTTGTATGGCCTCAGAGATATGGAAGAAAAAAAAGAGATAATTTGAAACAGGTCCTATATACTACACTAAAAAAGTCTGGGTCAATAATGACACACTTTGGGTCATTTTCGTAACCCAGCGCTGGGTCACTATAGTACATACCCAGCGCTGGGTTAAATTTGAATGAAATTCTTACTTTATTGCTGGGTTATTTCTTTCTACCTTCTCTCTATTACAGAATCTGTACATTTTCTAAAGGAAAACATATTTCTAATAATAGTGGTCAATGTTACAACGTTACTGCACAGTCTATGACATGTGGCCAATCATGACAAATTGTAGATCAAATATGAAATGTTTATTTTCAGATACTAATTTCAGCTACAAAATGAATTCATGCAAAAGATTAACAACAAATAAGAAACACACAAATATAGTAAATACTTTACCCTCTACTCCCCCAAGCCCTACCAGGTATCAATTTTCAATATAAATAAATCTAAAACAACAACAAAACATAATATTTCCTGCTCCAGAGCCTGCCCATGCGTGATGGTGTATGCCAGGAAGTAGAGGTAATTGTCCCAGAGAGTCAGAACAAAGGGTTCGGTATATTCAGCCATATTGGTTCCAGCCAGGGGATATGAGAATAGGATTATAAAATGTTGAACAACAATCAAGACAATCATCACACTCACAAATTGTGGCTTTTCCTATTGCTCAGAACATGCTATACTCCTATGCAGTCTATTGCTATGTGCAGAACATGAATCTGCATTGAGTTGAGTCCAGCCACTTTGTGATTGGTTTACAGCAGGGTTGAGAAGAGTACTGAAATATCCTACTCAAGTAGAAGTACTGTTACTTTAATGACATTTTACTCTAGTAGAAGTAAAATTACTGACTTTGAAAAATAAAATAAAAAGTACAAGTACTTGGTAAAGCTACCCAATTACAGTAATGAGAGTATTTGTAGTTAGTTACTTCTGTCACGCCCTGACCATAGTCTATGGTGTAATAGGTCAGAGCGTGACTAGGGGGGTTTTCTAGTTAATATAGTTCTATGTTGGTGTGTGAGTATGGTTCCCAATTGGAGGCAGCTGAATATCGTTGCTTCTAATTGGGGATCATACTTAGTGTGTCCCTTTTCTCACCTGCGTTGTGGGATATTGTTTTGTTTAGTGCCTATGTGCGCTACGAATGGCACGTTCGTTAATTATTTGTTGTTTTTGAAGTTTCACTGTAATAAATATGTGGAACTCTACTCACACTGCGCCTTGGTCCACTTATTTATATAACGATCGTGACAACTTCCCACTTCTGGTTTACACTATTACAAATTAAATAGTATTCAATATTCCACATGTATACGTACGCTACATTATGGCTTTTGGGCCTCATTAATGCTTGGGAGGGCAGTCTTCTTTCCAAATCGTTACATTGTATAAAGAGTGTGCTGAGAGTCGGGAAGCAAGTTCAGGGTGTGTTTTAATAAAGTGTTTTAATAAAATAAACAGAACATAATACAAAACAAGAAACACTAACAGCACACAGACATGAAACAGAAACAATGACGCCTGGGGAAGGAACCAAAGGGAGTGACATATATAGGGCAGGTAATCAAGGAGGTGATGGAGTCCAGGTGAGTCTGATGACACGCAGGTGCGCGTAAAGATGGTGACAGGTGTGCGCCGTAACGAGTAGCCTGGTGACCTAGAGGCTGGAGAGGGAGCACACGTGACAGTACCCCCTCCCCGATACGCGGCTCCAGCCGCAGGACGCCGACCAAAATTACAATCCCGGGAATCAGGAGCAGACTGGTCACCTCTGCTGAGGCGCGGGAAACCTGTCAGTCTGGCTGAGACGCAGGAGCATCGTGACCTAGAACACCGGAGAGAGCATACGTGACGGTACCCCCTCCCCGGCGCATTTGGCTACAGCCGCAGGATGCCAACCAAATGGACAATCCCGGGGATCCAGAGCGGATCGGTCACTTCCGCTGAGGCGCAGAAACCCGACGAACCGGCTGAGGCGTGAGAGCCTCATGAGTCGGCTGAGACCTCCCCGGTTGCCTCAGTTGAGGTACTGGAACCTGTTCACCAGCTGAGGCATGGGAGCCTGATGCTTCCCTTTGGTGAGGCATCATTCTGTACAGAGTGCGCTGAGAGTCGGGAAGCAAGTTCAGGGAGTGAGTGTTTTAATAAAATAAACATAACACAAAACAAGAAACAAGAAACACTAACAGCACACAGACATGAAACAGAAACAATGACGCCTGGGGAAGGAACAAAAGGGAGTGACATATATAGGGCAGGTAATCAAGGAGGTGATGGAGTCCAGGTGAGTCTGATGACGCGCAGGTGCGCGTAACGATGGTGACAAGTGTGCACCATAACGAACAGCCTGGTGACCTAGAGGCCGGAGAGGGAGCACACTTGACACACTCGTGGTGGGAAAAATACTCTGAGGACTATGTCATCTTTAGTATCTTGGAAGTAGGGGACAAAGACATAATGTTAACACAGATTAAGTGGAGAGTCAAAATGGATACCCAAAAGTTGGATGAACAATTGAGACACTCCTTTAATTTCAATATAATGTTAAAGTAACTGTCTGCATCCAGACTGAGGCCAGCTAGCTAGCTAGCTCAGAAACAATTAGGCAAAAAAATCATACAGTAACTGAAACAAGATAAAAGCATGAGTTATAAGCTTGACAATTAGCTACAACCATGTTAAATTAACTCAGAGACAGGAAATAGACCAAGCTAGTTTAGTAAAAAAAATTTAAAGCCAAACCGGGTGAGAAAGCTAGTTTGAGCTAGCTAGCTAAACCAAGTTATCTAGCTAGCTACCTAATGTGAAACAATGCACGAAACAGTAACATTAGCTAGCTTTTTACTCACCGTTTTTGGTCAACCACATCGCCTTGCCCATTTGTCCATCTAAAAGTAATTCCACTCAACGACGGCTGCACTGTATGGTAGACTTTCCACACAGCTGAAACAATCCTCATTCACAAGCTTGCCGGATTACTTTGATATTCTGGATTTGGTGGGAGAATTAACCAACCCACTGGGTCATATCTCAATAACTCAACATAAAAAACCCAACCATGCTCTTTTTAAAGAAAAAGTGACACAATGCCTGCAACCCAGCAGTTGGGTCATCCAAACAACCCAGCATTTTTTAAAATGTAGATTTAGAGTTATTTGGCAACTAGTGGTGAGTGATATGAACATATATGGGCTGCATGAAGAAAATATAGGCTATTGATGATTTGAGAAAGTAGCAAAAAAGCTTGCGCTGTGTTACGTTTTTCAATGATGTCGGGTAGGCTACTTCGATTTTATAGGGGAGCTGTGCTTAATATGGGCAGCTGAGACATAAATATACGAACACTTATTTCACTCAACGCATCAACCACTGTTTGAGGCGCCTGCTCTCACTGCACGACAGGTGACATTCCGCCCAAACTCTGTATGCTATGGGTTTTCCAAGCCTGTCCCTGCAGCTACTTAATTTGGGAAATGTTACTTATGAGCCCTTACCAACAACACAAAGAGAAGATGAGATATAAATAAAATGAACATTTTGCCATTACTTATGCCATGTTAATGATAGCTGAGTGAGAGTGACCAACAAAATCAATGGGGGCCCCCTGGAGGTCAGGGCCCCTAGACTAATTTACCAATCTAAAAATTGCTAGCTAACATGGCTAATTGAGTGACTGTCGGTAACCAGGTTTTCATTATGTGAGTAAAGTACATGTCGGATAAAAAATGTCACAACAGTCCTGATGGGAATAACAAATTTGTCTGTAAATTTTCCAAATGTCGGCAAAACAAAACACACAAGTGGGATATTTGCATGTCTGTAAAAGTATTTAAATCAAATCAAATCAAATCAAATTTTATTAGTCACATACACATGGTTAGCAGATGTTAATGCGAGTGTAGCGAAATGCTTGTGCTTCTAGTTCCGACAATGCAGTAATAACCAACAAGTAATCTAACCTAACAATTCCACAACTACTACCTTACACACACACACAAGTGTAAAGGGATAAAGAATATGTACATAAAGATATATGAATGAGTGGTGGTACAGAACGGCATGGCAGATGCAGTAGATGGTATTAGAGTACGGTATATACATATGAATGAGTATGTAGGTATGTAAACATAAAGTGGCATAGTTTAAAGTGGCTAGTGGTACATGTATTACATAAAGATGGCAAGATGCAGTAGATGATATAGAGTACAGTATATACATATGAGATGGGTAATGTGGGTATGTAAACATTATATTAAGTGGCATTGTTTAAAGTGGCTAGTGGTACATTTTTACATATTCCATCATCCCATTTTTAAAGTGGCTGGAGTTGAGTCAGTATGTTGGCAGCGGCCGCTAAATGTTAGTGGTGGCTGTTTAACAGTCTGATGGCATTGAGATAGAAGCGTTTTTTTCAGTCTCTCGGTCCCTGCTTTGATGCACCTGTACTGACCTCGCTTTCTGGGATAGCGGGGTGAACAGGCAGTGGCTTGGGTGGTTGTTGTCCTTGATGATCTTTATGGCTTCCTGTGACATCGGGTGGTGTAGGTGTCCTGGAGGGCAGGTAGTTGCCCCCGTGATGCGTTCTGCAGACCTCACTACCCTCTGGAGAGCCTTACGGTTGTGGGCGGAGCAGTTGCCGTACCAGGCGGTGATACAGCCCGACAGGATGCTCTCGATTGTGCATCTGTAGAAGTTTGTGAGTGCTTTTGGTGACAAGCCGAATTTCTTCAGCCTCCTGAGGTTGAAGAGGCGCTGCTGCGCCTTCTTCACAACGCTGTCTGTGTGGGTGGACCAATTCAGTTTGTCCGTGATGTGTACACCGAGGAACTTAAAACTTTCCACCTTCTCCACTACTGACCCGTCGATGTGGATAGGGGGGTGCTCCCTCTGCTGTTTCCTGAAGTCCACAATCATCTCCTTTGTTTTGTTGACGTTGAGTGTGAGGTTATTTCCTGACACCACACACTCCGAGGGCCCTCACCTCCTCCCTGTAGGCCGTCTCGTCGTTGTTGGTAATACAGCCTACCACTGTAGTGTCATCCGAAACTTGAGATTGAGTTGGAGGCGTGCATGGCCACGCAGTCGTGGTGAACAGGGAGTACAGGAGAGGGCTCAGAAGCGACCCTTGTGGGGCCCCAGTGTTGAGGATCAGCGGGGTGGAGATGTTGTTACCTACCCTCACCACCTGGGGGCGGCCCGTCAGGAAGTCCAGGACCCAGTTGCACAGGGCGGGTCGAGACCCAGGGTCTCGAGCTTGATGACGAGTTTGGAGGGTACTATGGTGTTAAATGCTGAGCTGTAATCGATGAACACCATTCTCACATGGGTATCCTCTTGTCCAGATGGTTAGGGCAGTGTGCAGTGTGGTTGCGATTGCGTCGTCTGTGGACCTATTGTGTCGGTAAGCAAATTGGAGTGGGTCTAGGGTGTCCGGTAGGTGGAGGTGATATGGTCCTTGACTAGTCTCTCAAAGCACTTCATGATGACGGAAGTGAGTGCTACGGGGCGGTAGTCGTTTAGCTCAGTTACCTTAGCTTTCTTGGGAACAGGAACAATGGTGGCCCTCTTGAAGCATGTGGGAACAGCAGACTGGGATAAGGATTGATTGAATATGTCCGTAAACACACCAGCCAGCTGGTCTGCGCATGCTCTGAGGACGCGGCTGGGAATGCCGTCTGGGCCTGCAGCCTTGCGAGGGTTAACACGTTTAAATGTTTTACTCACCTCGGCTGCAGTGAAGGAGAGCCCGCAGGTTTTGGTAGGGGGCCGTGTCAGTGGCACTGTATTGTCCTCAAAGCGGGCAAAAAAGTTTTTTAGCCTGTCTGGGAGCAAGACATCTCGGTCCGCGACGGGGCTGGTTTCTTTTTGTAATCCGTGATTGACTGTAGACCCTGCCACATACCTCTTGTGTCTGAGCTGTTGAATTGCGACTCGATTTGTCTCTGTACTGGGACTTAGCCTGTTTGATTGCCTTGCGGAGAGAATAGCTACACTGTTTGTATTCGGTCATGCTTCCGGTCACCTTGCCCTGGTAAAGCAGTGGTTCGCGGCTTTCAGTTTCACGCGAATGCTGCCGTCAATCCAGCGTTTCTGGTTTGGATGTTTTTATAGTTGCTGTGGGTACGACATCGTCAATACACTTCCTAATGAACTCGCTCACCGAATCAGCATATTCGTCAATATTGTTGTTGGACGCGATGCGGAACATATTCCAATCCGCGTGATCGAAGCAGTCTTGAAGCGTGGTTCAGATTGGTCGGACACAGCGTTGAACAGACCTGAGCGCGGGAGCTTGTTGTTTGAGTTTCTGTTTGTAGGCTGGAACTAACAAAATGGAGTCGTGGTCAGCTTTTCCGAAAGGGGGGCGGGGGGGGCCTTATATGCGTCGCGGAAATTAGTAATACACATGATCTAGGGTTTTCCCAGCCCTGGTAGCACAATCGATATTGCTGATAGAATTTAGGGAGTTTTGTTTTTAGATTAGCCTTGTTAAAATCCCCAGCTACGATGAATGCAGCCTCAGGGTGTGTGGTTTCCAGTTTACAAAGAGTCAGATAAAGTTCGTTCAGGGCCATCGATGTGTCTGCTTGGGGGGGAATATATACGGCTGTGATTATGATGAAGAGAATTCCCTTGGTAGATAATGCGGTCGACATTTGATTGTGGGAGTTCTAGATCAGGTGAACAGAATGACTTGAGTTCCTGTGTGTTGTTATGATGATCAACCACTTCTCGTTAATATAAAGCGTACCCCCCGCCCCTCTTCTTACCGGAAAGATGTTTGTTTCTGTCGGCGCGATGCATGAAGAAACCAGCTGGCTGCACCGACTCCGTTAGCGTCCCTTGAGTTAGCCATGTTTCCGTGAAGCAGAGCACGTTGCATCCCTGATGTCTCTGGAATGCTACCCGTGCTCGGATTTCATCAACCTTATTGTCAAGAGATGGACATTGGCGAGTAGTATGCTAGGGAGTGGAGCGCGATGTGCCCGTCTCCGAAGCCTGACCACGAGACCGCCTCGTTTTCCCCTTTTTCGGCGTCGCACAGGGTCGCCGGCTGGGATCAGATCCATTGTATTGGGTGGAAGGCAAAAAATCCTGGTGAATTCGTGTCGGGAAAGTCATATTCCTGGTAGGAACGATGATGAGTTGACGTTAATCGTATATTCAGTAGTTCCTCCCGACTGTATGTAATGAAACCTAAGATTACCTGGGGTACCGATGTAAGAAATAACACATAAAAAAACAAAAAACTGCATATTTTCCAAGGAACGCGAAGCGAGGCGGCCATCTCTTTTCGGCGCCGGAAGTCACCGGCATTTACGTGAGAATTGGTGGTGGAAACGCTTTTACGAGCAAATATTGATACAATAACCACTATATCAAAGACTCGGGAAAGTATGCCATTTACTAGGCTACAGATGAAATAAGTTGTGATGAACTTCACAGGGGGGTGAAAGTGCAATGTGAGGAGCTTGAGCTCCTTTCCAATAAATATCCAGGGTCTTATTCTGGTGACATGCTGATCAATGCTTGGCTGCCATTTGACAAATAAAAATAATATCACTCTCATCCATAATAATCTGTGAGCTGTTGGTAGAGGGTAGGTGCCAATACCAGAGTGGGCACATTCGCTATATAACGCATTCACTATATAACATTTCTTGTGACAAACTCATCAGTAGAGCTGAAAATGCGATGGAAACCCATTTCACTTTTATTTTTTATTCGGTACATGGGAATTGCAAAAGTAATTTTTATGTGCACTACGTCATCATGCACACAGCCTTTTATCTGCAACAAGTCAATTGGATGAAAACACATCTCTGGTGGGAAAATTTGCATATAGCTTTTATGCAGATTTTACAATGTCCGCATTTAAATCTGTCGCCAATTGGATGGAAACCTAGCTAGCGACTGACAAAACAAGAGAGTAACTGCTGATGCACAACCACATTTCTAACATACACCTTGTGTATTCTACTAACTGTCAACAGTAAATTGAGACTCCGACTGAGTGGCCGGGGGCCCTAAGCGTCCTATGTCGCTTATGCCTGAAGCCGGCCCCCCAGCTTAGACAGGGCTTAGACTGTGGTTAACATGCACATCACACAAGGCACCCAGAACATTCACACTTGGCCAAATGGGCAATCAGCAAGCAATTGTCTGGACTTCATAAAACCTTGGACGTAAAGAGAAAATCAAAACATTCACACAGTTGCAATGTTATTCATAAAACTGATATGATATTGATCTTGAATGCAACTGATATTGATATAGATTTTCCATATCAGTGCCCATCACTAATTATTATATTGGCAATGGCACTGAACTTTCACATCTGACAAATACGAGAATAAACCTATAAAATAAAAAGTGTGTGTAATTGTCTACCCTTTGTTCCTTAAATGGTTATATTTCATTTCAGACAAACTAAGCCAAGGGAATAGAATGGAGACTGTATAATTGACACGTACCAACAAACCGGTATGATTAGAACGGCCAGTTATGATTGACTCAACAGTCAGCGTTTGAGCTGGCCACACTGTTTTTTCACAGGAACATTTTTGCACAAACACAGTCCTTACAAAGTTATGTCCTGAATGTGACCAGTTTATTTTTTTGTTTGCAATGTTCAGACATTCACAGAAGTGTCATAACACAATCCTCGAAACCGGAAAATGTAGCCTACATTAGTCCTTGAGCTATCTGAGGAAAGATTGGTATAACATAAGCGGTCATATCTAGCTAACTCTCGGCTGACCGAAACCACAATATAAATGAGCTAATAGCAATTACTATTTACAATTCATCACATCATGGGTGAGCTCACCATTGATCGAAAAAATTGAGTAAAAAAATCAGACTATGGGCAGTTTGTGCGGGCAACCATGTTTTTTTTGCGTCAACCAAAGTTAAGAAGAGGAGACAAGATGAGTTTTGTCTGTTTTCAGTATGCAGTTGAAGGGGGTGTGTCATCTACGATCATTGACTTCCCTTCATTCACTGCCGGAAGTTTACTCAAAAGATGAGTGAACCATTCCTTCACCTCATGATAACATCTTTGGTCTCACAGACATTTACGTGAAACCCGGAATGCATTGTATAATGTCAACAAACATGGCGCCACACATAGCTGACAAATAGCTTAGCATTAGCTCATCATATTCAGTAAAACCTTCAAAAAAGTATTTTACGCGCATTATAGGTGTCCATTACAAGCTATGCGATAATCGGAATGCATTATTTGGCACCAGTACTTAAAAACTTAAATAAAACTGTAAATACATTATGCTCCAAACATACATACTGTATGCTACAGTAGAAACAACAACACAATATACAGTAAATAAGGCACTTACTTTGATAGGAATGCACACATGTCCAAAGTTATTACTTGTAGGGAAAACAACAATGAAGACAACGCCAGCGTCAGCCAGAAAATGTGCCATGGGGAAAAAGTTTGTGCAAGACTGTCAAATATCTACTTGATCTGCGGAAGCACTGGGGAAGTGCTTGGCCTCTCCTCGAGGAGAAAAGTTTGTCCGCTCAGTAAAGCCTCAAACGTAAATTGTCCTCAACAGTGAAATGGGATAATTCTATATGAATTAATGAGGTGGAACTGAAATTGATTATTGAAATTGACAAGTTGAAACATAGACTATAGATAATTAGCAGGCAGTATGGGTTAACTGTCCTGTTGCATAACAATCACATTTTGGAACAATGAGTGCATTCTGACATCACATGCATAAAACAACTCACCCTGGGGCGACCGTTAGAGATATTTGGAACTCACGCATGAGGGTGCGTTCATAAATTCAACCTGGAGTGCCAGAGTGCGCTCAGAGTGCCCTCTGGGTGTTTGTAAATTCAGAGCGTTGTTAGAGTGGATTGTCCGTTCATAAATTCAGAGCGTTTCACTCTCGGAGCGCACACTACCGGGCAGTATCACTGGACGCTCTGGCCAAGGAGTAGGGTTGATCTGAGCGTTCTGGCCTCACAACTGCAGTCAAGCACCCAAGCTAACTGGCTAACGTTGGCTAGCTTGCTAGCTACTTCCAGACACAAATGAGAGAACACCTCACTCTGACCATTTTCCTCACCCTAGCAGAGCTGGTTAGGCTGTTTTCATGTTATCCAGAGCGTTGGTGACTGTAACTGCTGCTGGAAACAATGTAATAATTCTACTACTTCTCGTTCTACAACTTATCCTATTTTTTGTTATTTTGAATAATAAACAGTTCTAAAATAAAAACGGTTGGATGTTGACCGTGTGTCTGCTCTAATGTTACGTTTCTGTCTCTATTTTTCTCAAAAATATGATACAGGTGATATACAGGGGTATTTCATACTTCATGTACAAAATAAAAAGTTACCTTGGTGGATGGATGTTGCTCCACTGGCAGTGCTGAGTTGCTCTGACTTTTCAGATTCTGTTTACACCCTTACATCTGTTGCACATTTCTTTGAATGGGTGCAGCTAGATGGAAATGAAACCTATCTTCCTGGGAGAAAATGGTTGCAGCTAGATGGAAATGAAACCCATCTTCCTGGGAGAAAATGGGTGCAGCTATATGGAAATGAAACCTATCTTCCTGGGTGGTATTCAATAGAGACCAAACAAAACCAAATGGGCCAAAACCGGGAGGGACCTTCTTGAATTTGTTCAATAAGAATCACCTGTTTTAATTTTCAGTTGCAAACTGTTTTGCTACGGTGTGCACTAATGAATATGACCCAGGATCTTTTGTAACTTCAAAGTTGAAAGTGAAAGTATTTTGTGCCATTATGGAAAACACTCCACTTAAATTTCCTGTTTACTGAAAGAGCAATACACCTTCATGAAAACACATTCACATTGATGAATGCTCATGTCAATTATCAAATTTGTAGGTACATGCAGTTACAAAGTACATTTTAGATACAAATACAGGGCTACACATTATATTTGCCTGTTACAGGATATGTACTGTATAATTTACTTTATTGTAATTTAATTTATTGTAATTTACTACAATATCATTTCAAGTGAAAATGTCATGGAAGCAGCTTATATTTTCTACCAATTTAGGCTTTTTGAAAGACAGGCACATTGAAAATGGAAGTGCGCTTGTAACAAACAGATACTTGGCAGATAGGGTAGAGTCAACAAGGACTACGACTGGGTACAAGGCCATGGAATTAGATCATGCTAGACAGAATTATAAAAACACATATTTTATTACACAGTTATTACAAATTGCAATGAAACAAGTGGTATAGCATGCAAGAATATGTTTGCAAATCTTCACTTCTTGCACCAGCTCAATAGATACTAGAACAGTAGCTTACTTAAAGAAGTTAAATTGCGGATGAAATATTATCCAATCTATACACCACAATATGTTAGAGATATCACTGCACTCAGATTGTTCATTTATACACAGCACAACAAACAGTGAGGAGTCACAAAAAGCTGGGTTAATTACAATAAGAAACCTATTGAGGCTCCAAGCAATACACAACTTCAGCCTTCCCCTTTAACACAAATGAATATACAAACAGTTCAGTTAAAGGGTTGCACTTCACCTCGCTGGGCTTCAAGATGCCACTCCTAGAAACAAACAGTACTTGAATTTAATAGCTTCCCGATGGTCATCAACAATACACACAACAACAAAAAATCTTATAGCAATGGCATGGTTGGAGTCTAGCAGCTACCTCTCCCTGATCTGGCTTGCGCCCAGACGAACTCTAACAGTAACAGGGAATATCCACCCGGTTACAAGTTTTATGCCATATTTACATCCAAGGAAAACTTGTAACAAGCCAAATGCCACAGCGAGAGTATGTGTTGGTGAACAAGTGGAGGAGCTGACAAGAAAGTTGAAAGACGGGTGCACTTCCAGAGCGAGGATAGTGAATCTGGTACTAAAGGGGGAGGTGAATTCAACTTTTATTTTTGTGTAATCTGTATTTTAAAATACAATATATTTGTAGGTAATGGTATTTTGTAGTTTGATCATTTGTTTGGGGAGTATTTTGTAACAAGATACATTTTTATGTATCTTTGCCCATCTCTGGCGCTTTTTTAAATGGTTGATACGAACTCAGAAATTGTTGGATGTGTTAAATATACTTTTTGAAGGTGTTCATTTCATGTTTCAAACAACATGGCTGCTTTGAACATATTTATGTTTATGTTCATATGTTTAGGCAATGTTTAGTCTTGGTCCCTGGTGGAAGAACGTCCTGTGTTTCACAGCTTATCCTATAAATCTTGTTTACCTTACCTCACGTCATACTGTTCCACTTACTTTATTTAAGTCAGTTGATCGTTATTCATATTGGCCTAAAGTTTTTCAGACCATGAAACAAATATAAAGGAAGTATGACATTACATGTTTATTTTTCTTCCTGTCTTTGTCCCTCTGTCAGGTATATCGGCTGCAATGGACTCCAGCCTACTTTCACATGACCCAGCAGTAGAAACTTGGTCTGAATCTGTATCCCACCACAGTAGTTGGAGATGGGGCTAGATTTCACTCAGAGGCCCCTGGCGTGGAGATAAGCTGTTGACTACACTGGTGCAATACCAGGGAACCACTTATACTGTCACCACCAAACCACCATTTACAGTTATAGCTCAAGGTAAACACACACATGCACAGAAAAACACACCCACACACACACACGTGCACACACACACATATGCACAAAAACATACCCACACACTAACACAAGAAAGTAAATATGCATGAGGACACAAAGAAAACACACCCGCTCCCCCAATAAAAACGCACCTAAGCGCACTGCACAAACATCGCTAATTATATGCTGAATACCTAAACTGTCTATGTCACTGTCTAGCTTGTTATGGCACCAGTATTTATAACAGGTAAACCCTACAAAAAGTTCAAGCCCAGCTTTACATGTGTTTCTGAGGGTGACATAGTCTTGAGAGCTCGTGCTGCTAGGCAACCTAAACTGGAACATGCTTAACACCCCAGCCATCCTACAATCTAAGCTTCATGCCCTCAATCTCACACAAATTATCAATGAACCTACCAGGTACCACCCCAAAGCCGTAAACACGGGCACCCTCATAGATATCATCCTAACCAACTTGCCCTCTAAATACACCTCTGCTGTTCTCAACCAAGATCTCAGCGATCACTGCCTCATTGCCTGCATCCGTAATGGGTCAGCGGTCAAACGACCTCCACTCATCACTGTCAAACGCTCCCTGAAACACTTCAGCGAGCAGGCCTTTCTAATCGACCTGGCCCGGGTATCCTGGAAGGATATTGATCTCATCCCGTCAGTAGAGGATGCCTGTTTTTTTTTTTAAATGCCTTCCTCACCATCTTAAATAAGCATGCCCCATTCAAGAAATTTAGAACCAGGAACAGATATAGCCCTTGGTTCTCTCCAGACCTGACTGCCCTTAACCAACACAAAAACATCCTATGGCGTTCTGCATTAGCATCGAACAGCCCCGGTGATATGCAACTTTTCAGGGAAGTTAGAAACCAATATACACAGGCAGTTAGAAAAGCCAAGGCTAGCTTTTTCAAGCAGAAATGTGCTTCCTGCAACACAAACTCAAAAAAGTTCTGGGACACCGTAAAGTCCATGGAGAATAAGAACACCTCCTCCCAGCTGCCCTGTAACGGCAGCCTTCCTCCTCTTCGTCTGAAGAGGAGGTGTAGCAGGGATCGGACCAATACGCAGCGTAGTTAGTGTCCATGTTTTAATAATAAACAACTGAACATGAACACAATACAAAATAACAAACGTGGCAAAACCGAAACAGTCCTATCTGGTGCAGAGAACACAAAGACAGAAGACAACCCACCCACAAACCCCAACACAAAACAAGCTACCTAAATATGGTCCCAATCAGAGACAATGACTAACACTGCCTCTGATTGAGAGCCATATCAGGCCATACATAGAAACGGACAAACTAGACACACAACATAGAATGCCCACCCAGCTCACGTCCTGACCAACACTAAAACAAAGAAAACACAAAAGAACTATGTCAGAACGTGACAGTACCCCCCCCCGCCCCCCCCCACCCCCCCCCACCCCCCCACCCCCCCCACCCCCACCCCCACCCCCCCACCCCCCACCCCAAGGTGCGGACTCTGCCGCAAATCTGAACCTTATAGGGAGGGTCTGGGTGGCATCTGTCCGCGGGTGGCGGCTCTGGCGCTGGACGTGGACCCCACTCCAACATTGTCTTTGTCACCTCCTTTCGTCCTTTGAGTGGGACCCTCCCGCCACTGCTAGAACCTAACAAATGCGCACTGACTGAGGAGCGCTGGACTGAGGGGCGCCTCATGACTGGGAACTCCTCCGGACTGAGGACAGCGCCTGAAGCGGCCTGAATAGGAGCTCATGACTGAGGTATCGATCATAAGGAGCTCTGACGAGGTAGCTCATGACTAGAGTAGTCGAGATGACTGAGTAGAGCTCAATAGCTGGAGGCAGCTCATGACTGGAGTGCAGCTCATGACTGGAGGGGGCAGCTCATGACTGGCGAGCGGCTCACTGACTGCGGGCGGCTCTGGCAGCTCACTGGACCTGGCGACGCGCGGCCTCTGCGGGCGCTCTGAGGCGAGGCTCGTGGGCGGCTCCTGATGGGGCGGTTCTGGCGGCTCCTGACTGGATGGACGGCTCTAGCGCATCAGGACAAGAAACGAACGGGCGAGAGCTCAGGATGGCGCTGGACAGACGGCGCTCAGTGGCGGCTGAGACGGAACGGGGGGCTCAGATGCTGGCGGAACGGCGCTCAGATGGCGCTGGGCAGACGGGCAGCTCAGATGGCGCTGGCAGACGGGCAGCTCAGATGGCGCGTGGGCAGACGGGCAGCTCAGACGGCGCTGCAGACGGGCAGCTCAGACGTAGCTGGGCAGACGGGCAGCGCAAGTGCGCTGCGGGCAAGACGGGCAGCGCAGGCGGACTGGGCAGACGGCAGCGCAGTGCGCTGGGCGGGCAGATGGGCGCGCAGGCAGGGGCGCTGGGCAGACGGCAGACTCTGGCCTGCTGCGCAGCGAGTAGGCCTTGTGCGTGGTGCCGGAACTGGTTGGTACCGGGCTAGAACACGCACTTCAAGGCTAGTGCGGGAGCAGAACAGGGCGTACAGGGTTCTGGAGACGCAAGCAGGACTTGGCGCATGGTGCTGGCACTGGTGGTACTGGCTGGAGACACGCACCACAGGGCGAGTGCGTGGAGGAGGACAGGGCTCTGAAGACGCACAGGAAGCCTGGTGTGTGGGTGTTTGGCACTGTGGGTACTGGGCTGGGGCGAGGAGGTGGCACCGGATATACCGGAGCGTGAAGGCGTACTGGAGCTCTTGAGCAACCGAGCCTGCCCAACCTTACCTGGTTGAATGCTTCCCGTAGCCAGGCCAGTGCGGGGAGGTGGAATAACCCGCACTGGCTGTGCTGGCGAACCGGGGACACCATGCGTAAGGCTGGTGCCATGTACACCGGCCCGAGGAGACGCACTGGAGACCAGATGCGTTGAGCCGGCTTCAGGCACCTGGCTCGATGCCCACTCTAGCCGGCCGATACGAGGAGTGAGATGTACCGCACCGGGCTATGCACACGTACAGGAGACACCGTGCACTCTCCGCATAACACGGTGTCTGCCCGTACTCTCGCTCTCCACGTGAAGCCCGGGAAGTTGGCGCAGGTCTCCTACCTGACTTCGCCACACTCCCCTTTACCCCCCCCCAAGAAATTTGGGGCTGCCTCTCTGGCTTCCAGCCACGCTTCCGTGGCTCCTCAACCACCGCCTCTCGGCTTTAGCTGCCTCCAGCTCTTCACAGAGGCGGGGCGATATCCAGCTTAGCCCAGGGTCCCTTACCGTCCAGAATTTCCTCCCATGCCAGGAGTCGCTGTGTATTGGCCGCTGCTGCTGCTTTCCCCTACCACGCTGCTTGGTCCTGTATTGGTGGTGGTTCTGTAACGGCAGCCTTCGTCTGAAGAGGAGGGGTGTAGCAGGGATCGACCAATACGCAGCGTAGTTAGTGTCCATCTTTTAATAATAAACAACTGAACATGAACACAATAACAAAATAACAAACGTGGCAAACCGAACAGCTATTGGTGCAGAGAACACAAATGACAGAAGAACAAAAGAAAGAACCACCGCACAAACCCAACACAAAACAAGCTACCTAAATATGGTCCCAATCAGAGACAATGACTAACACCTGCTCTGATTGAGAACCATATCAGGCCATACATAGAAACGGACAAACTAGACACAACAACATAGAATGTCCACCCAGCTCACGTCCTGACCAACACTAAAACAAAGAAAACACAAAAGAACTATGGTCAGAACGTGACATGCAGACTGCACTGGAGGATAGGAAACACTGTCACCAGCTGATAATCCACTATAATTGAGAATTTCAATAAGCATTTTTCTACGGCTGGCCATGCTTTCCACCTGGCTACCCTACCAGTCAACAGCACTGCACCCCCACAGCTATTCGCCCAAGCTTCCCCATTTTCTCCTTCTCCCAAATCCAGTCAGCTGATGTTCTGAAAGAGCTGCAAAATCTGGACCCCTACTAATCAGCCGGGCTAGATAATCTGGACCATTTTCTTTCTAAAATTATCTGCTGAAATTGTTGCCATCCCTATTACTAGCCGTGTTCAATCTCTCTTTCGTGTCATCTGAGATTCCCAAAGATTGGAAAGCAGCTGCGGTCATCCCCTCTTCAAAGGGGGGGGGGACACTCTTGACCCAAACTGCTACAGACCTATATCTATCCTACCCTGCCTTTTCTAAGGTCTTCGAAAGCCAAGTCAACAAACAGATGTACCGGACCATTTCGAAATCCACCATACCTCTCCGCTATGCAATCTGGTTCAGAGCTGGTCATGGGTGCACCGTCAGCCACGCTCAATGGTCCTAAACGATATCTTTAACCACCAATAGATAAGAAACAACACTGTGCAGCCGTATTCATAGATCTGCCAAGGCGTTTCGACTCTGTCAATCACCACATCCTCATCGCAGATCGACAGCCTGTGGTTTCTCAAATTATTGCCTCGCCTGGTTCACCAACTACTTCTCTTATAGAGTTCAGTGTGTCAAATCGGAGGTCTGTTGTCCGGGCCTCTGGCATTCTCTATGGGGGTGCCCACAGGGTTCAATTCTTGACCGACTCTCTTCTCTGCATACATCAATGATGTCGCTCTTGCTGCTGGTGATCTCTGATCCACCTCTACGCAGACGACCCATTCTGTATACTCTCTGCTCTTCTTTGGACCACTGTTGTTAACAACCCTCCAGGCGAGCTAAACTCTCCTTCCGTGGCCTCCAATTGCTCTTAAATACAAGTAAAACTAATGCGATGCTATTCAACCGATCGCTGCCTGGCACCTGCCCGCCTGTCCAACATCACTACTCTGGACGGCTCTGACTTAGAATATGTGGACAACTACAAATACCTAGGGTCTGTGGTAGACTGTAAACTCTCCTCCAATTCACATCAAACATCTCCAATCCAAAGTTAAATCTAGAATTGGCTTCCTATTCCGCAACATAGCATCCTCACTCATGTGCCAAGGGCATAACCCTTGTAAAACTGACCATCCTACCAATCCTCGACTTCGGTGATGTCATTTACAAAATAGCCTCCAATACCCTACTCAATAAATTGGATGCAGTCTATCACAATGCCATCCGTTTTGTCACCAAAGCCCCATATACTACCCACCACTGCGACCTGTACGCTCTCGTTGGCTGGCCCTCGCTTCATACTCGTCGCCAAACCCACTGGCTCCAGGTCATCTACAAGACCCTGCTAGGTAAAGTCCTCCCTTATCTCAGCTCGCTGGTCACCATAGCAGCACCCACCTGTAGCATGCGCTCCAGTAGGTATATCTCTCTGGTCACCCCCAAAACCAATTCTTCCTTTGGCCGCCTCTCCTTCCAGTTCTCTGCTGCCAATGATTGGAACGAAAATCCCTGAAACTGGAAACACTTATCTCCCTCACTAGCTTCAAGCACCAGCTGTCAGAGCAGCTCACAGATTACTGCACCTGTACAATACTGCACCTCACAGATTACTGCACCTGGATGTTGATCCCATCTATAATTTAGCCCAAACAACTACCTCTTTCCCTACTGTATTTATTTATTTTGCTCCTTTGCACCCCATTATTTTTATCTCTACTTTGCACATTCTTCCACTGCAATTCAACCATTCCAGTGTTTTACTTGCTATATTGTATTTACTTCGCCACCATGGCCTTTTTTTTGCCTTCACCTCTCTTATCTCACCTCACTTGCTCACATTGTATATAGACTTATTTTTCAACTGTATTATTGACTGTATGTTTGTTTTACTCCATGTGTAACTCTGTGTTGTTGTATGTGTCGAACTGCTTTGCTTTATCTTGGCCAGGTCGCAATTGTAAATGAGAACTTGTTCTCAACTTGCCTACCTGGTTAAATAAAGGTGAAATAAAATAAATAGATAAATAAAATAAAATACTCTCTCTGTGTTGCCAGTCTGTCTGTCTGCCTGCCTAGCCTACCTATATGTCCCTCATACACCTTGCAGGGGGTAAATGCCAGTCCCCCGCTCCTCTTGTTTAACTCATAATTTCAATAGCTATTAATTGAGTTTCATTACAACATTAGGCTGCTTAGAAAGCCATAAAAGACAATGGCCTCTCTCCTAACCCCAGCTCAGATGGCCATTTTAATTGGTATTGACGCGTCAGGTTTTAAGGGGAGCTTTTTCACCACGCTTAAAAGCCCATGTTCTACTGATGACCTAATTAAAAACCCTGAGCGAGAGCTATCGATCGCAGCCAGAGAGAAAGACGGAGCGTGAGAGAGAGGAATGGAGAGTGAGGGAGAGAGAGAGAGGTGGGGTGAGTAAGAGTCATCTGTCCCTCAGCTTGAGTTGGCCTACACACACACACGCACACGCACACACACACACACAAACACACACACAACACACACACACACCCACACCACCAACCAAACACACCACAATTCACACAACAAGACACACACCACACCAAAACACAACACACTCCGCAGGCCTAAAAGGTGCAACAATTAATCCTCTCTTCGTCTCTCTCTCATCTCTTGTCACAGGCAGGATCCATACATCCCTCAATCAAACGGTAATCCTCTCCATGTTTTGACAGAATTCTGGCTTTGTTTGTGTTTAGCGGCCGTGAGGCAGGGACCGAGGCAACTCGTCAGGGAGAACAGTTGTGGGAACTCCACTTCGATTCCTCCTTACCTCTGCATATGGCTAGGTGTGTATATATGGGTTGTCCCAAATGGCACGCTATTCCCTATGTGTGGTGACTACTTTTGACGGGAAACTGATGCGAGAGTAGTGCACTATATTTAGGATGCCCATTTGGAATGAAGGCTAGGTGTATATATAGGCAAGAACCCATTAGGGGTCAGAGATGCGGATTCGCCTGATGGAGTTGTTGATTCTAGCATTGGAGCTAGCTGGACGCAGACAGGGTAGCCTATAGAGAGGTGTCAGATTGTTGACATTTACAGGCGCGGAAGGCGTTTCTTTCCTTTTTCAGATACCAACTTTTTTTATGACACATTATGATATATCGATGGGGCCACAACTGTCAGTCAGGTGTTGGCCTGCTACACATGTCTAAAGGTATACGAGAAGAGTTATACAGTGGGGCGCAAAAAAGTATTTAGTCCACCACACCAATTGTTGCAGTTTCTCCTCACATTAAAAAAGATGAAGAGAGGGCCTGTTAATTTCATCATAGGTTACACGTTCACTATGAACAGACAAAGATGAGAAAATAAAATCCACCGAAAGTCACATTGTAGGATTTTTTAATGAATTTTATTTGCAAATTAATGGTGGAAAATAAGTATTTGGTCCCTAGCAAACAAGCAGATTTCTGGGCTCCTCACAGACCTGTAACTTCTTCTTTAAGAAAGGCTCTCTGTCCTCACGTCGTTACCTGTATTATGGCACCTGTTTGAACTTGTTATCAGTATAAAAGACACCTGTCCACAACCTCAAACAGTCACACTCCAAACTCCACTATGGCCAAGACCAAAGAGCTGTCAAAGGACAAAAAAAAGATATACTGTATATATAGCGACACAAGGCGAGACCCAGATGCAGACACGAGAGGCAGATGGTTTGGCAGGCAGGCTCGAGGTCAGGGGCAGGCAGAATGGTCACGCAGGCGGGCTCAGAGTCAAGACAGGCAAGGGTCAGAACCAGGAGGACGAGAATAAATTGTTGTTGTTGCATTCAGCCCCTTTGTTTAGGCAAGCCTAAATGAATTCAGGAGTCAGATTTGGCTTAAGAAATCACATAATAAGTTACATGGACTCACTCTGTGTGAAGTAATAGGGGTTGACATGATTTTTTGAGTGAATAACCCTTCCTCTGTCCCCCATACATTCATCATCTGTAAGGTCCCTCAGTCAAGTATTGAATTTCAAGCACAGATTAAACTACAAATACCTTTTCAAATGCCTCATAAAGAAGGGCAGTGATTGGTAGATGGGTAGCAATAACAAATCAGACATTGATTATCTCTTTAAGCATGGTCAAGTTAACAGTTAGGCTGTGGATGGTGTATTGAATCACCCAGACACATATGTAGATACAGTTGTCCTTTTAAACTGACCTGCTGGATAGGAATGAAACTACTCAGGGATGTTACCATGATGCCATTGGTGATTTTAAAACAGTTCAATGGCTGTGATGGGAGAAAACTGAGGATGAATCAACAACATTGTAGTGTCTCTACAATAATGACCTAAATGACAGAGTGAAAAGAAGAATATAAATATACAGAATAAAAAATATTCAAAAACGTTCATCTTGTACTTAACAAGGCACTAATACTGTGTAAAAAAAACAAGACAAAGAATACACTTTTTGGCCTAAATATAAAACTTTATGTTTGGGGCAAATCCAACACAACACATCACTGAGTAATTACTTCCGTATTTTCTAGCGCAGTGGTAGCTGCATCATAGCATGGGTATATTTGACATTGGCAAATACTGGGGAGTTTTTCAGGATAAAAAGAAACGGGATGACGCTAAGCTCAGGCAAAATCATAGAGGATAACTTGCTTCAGTCTGCTTTACACCAGGCACTGGGAGAGGAATTCTCCTTTCAGCAAGACAATAATCTACAACACAAGGCCAAATCTAACATGGAGTTGCTTACCAAGAAGACAGTGAATGTTCCTGAGTGGCCAATTTACAGTCTTGACTTAAATCTGCTTGAAAATCTATTGCAAGACTTGAAAATGGCTGTCTAGCCATGATCCCCAACATCTTGACAGAGCTTGAAGACATTAAATACCTTTCTATCCCACTTTGTAACTCAATCAAATGTGAAGAAATCCAAGGGGTACGAATACTTTTGCAAGCCACTGTATATATATATTTTAGAAATCATTTTTTTTCTGGAAAAATGATCTCAACTGACATTGAAATGACTGAAACCCAATCAAAACGGTGTAAAAATTATAATGGACCTTGTATAGTTTATAGTCTCTTCACTCTACCCAACTTGCTAACAGTCATCGAAACAAATGCTAGACAGTCAGGGAGCATCGTAGTGGATATGGGAATCTTTTTTGCAAATTTTTTTTGCACATTTTTGCGAAATATAATGCATTTTCAGCGCGGACCTCCGGAACTCGGTGAAGACCAAGGTGTATACCATACTGTTAGCCTTTGTCAAACACCTGTCTTGTGTTTCACCCTTTGCGTAATTGGGAATGTTTGGTAACAGTTTGGTAACATGTTTAGTAACTATATACATTAGGTCAGCAATTCGACACTCCTCTGTCTGTCAGAGAGTAACTACAGAGAGAGAAAAGATATACATCTGACAATTTACAATCTGTTTTTTTAAGAGAGCATCTGTTCCTTGAACTCAACACAACAGGCCTTGATAAGTGATACCATGTTGTCATTCAAATACAGTAGTAGAATATGCTGCTTGCTCCAGTGTGTAATGGCAAGGGCTAGGATGAGGTAACTAGACAGTGCATATTTCAATGATATGATTACATAAAAGTACACACACAGACACACACTAACTGAGTTCCATAACCACAGTCTTTCGTAATGAGATTTATCTAACCTTTGATGGGGTGCATTGGGTGTGTGTGTGTGTGTGTGTGTGTGTGTGTGTGTGTGTGTGTGTGTGT
>NC_036838.1:5579805-5581291 GCF_002910315.2 Salvelinus sp. IW2-2015 | reverse complement strand
TAATCTGCTGTTTCGTCGGTGTAGGGGAAAAGGCACAGGCACTTTATACTCTTGACCAACAATTAAACAATAAAGACTGAGCTGCCATGATGAATCTGAAGCATGCAGGGGAAACGGGATATCGCGGGGAACAGTAACCTACAGAACACTGGTTCAGTGAATCAAATTTTGTATTCAGTAGCTCTCTATGGGGATCTCAAGGGAATTGGGGATTAGCAGGAAAAGGAAATTAATGCATTTCTCTTCACAGCCAGCCAGCTCTCTGCCTGTAGCAGGAGGCACATTGTCTGCCTACCAAATGGCACCCTATACCCTATATAATGCATTCGTTTTTTTATTTCCTGGTCGGAAATAGTGCTCTAAATAGGGAATAGGGTGACATTTTGTATGCACACATTGTGTTCTCACCTATGTCCTCACGGCAACGAGACATTTGATATAGGAAGGTCTGGTAGAATTGACAGCCTGACTAAAATAGGTTGAGTACCCTTTCAGCAGGTGTAGCGGAGGAAGCTGTACCACAGTGTGGTGGGGGAACAGGAAGTGGCAGGATATAGCAGGGCGGTCAAAGTGAAACTGCTGCAGTTGTTGCTGCTCTACCTGAAGTGGACGGGGTATTCGCGAAAAACACTGACGATGTATGCTCCTGATAACTGAAAGGTTCATGCATAAATGCAAAGAATTTACTGTCATTTACTGTTATTATCCTTCATTATTGAGTGATTGTGTAACATGGGGATACAGCGTTGATTTTTAGATCATTTTCTTTAAGACCCTGTCCTTGACAGACCAGTGTCTTTTTGGCAATTTTGCGGTGACATTTTATCTGACAGTAGAGGACGCAACATGCTTTGGCCTCTCCTCCTCTGATGCAGTCCAGACACCATGAAAATCCATCTGGGGATTTTAAAGGATTTTAACTAGCAGTTAATTACTTCACTGCTAGTTAAAGAGAGACTAGAGGGAGAGAGAGAGTGAGAGAGAGTGAAAGAGCGAGACAAAGAGAGGGGGGGGGGGGTATGGAGAGTCAGAACATGGCAGCACACATTACCCAGCAAGATCAAATCCGTAGTCTCGGGGGCCTGTTTCAGTGCCACTCTAGAGGAGGAAGTATGTGGGGGGTGCTAAATATCCCCAAATTGCAGCTAAAATGTAACCTAAGCCCCTGTCTAATAATGTGCCACGTCTCTAAATTACCTCCATTACCCAAACAGCTCTGGCAGCTCCATTATAAGTCATCGACTGCGTCCCAAATGGCACCCTATTCCCTACGTAGTGCACTACTTTCCCCATAGGGCTCTGGCCAAAAGTAGTGCACTACGTAAGGCATAGTGTGCTATTTACCTGAGAAATACAGAAGACTGGCTCAATCCGTGATTGACAGAATTGACAGAATAAGATAAAGCCAGGGGGTGCATTTGAAGCAAGGCGTGGGCACGGCGTGGCTCGAGGGCTGATATTAACGGATGTATGCTATCAACTCCTG
>NC_036838.1:5578275-5579341 GCF_002910315.2 Salvelinus sp. IW2-2015 | reverse complement strand
GTGCGTGTGTGTTTTGATGCAACATGTCCCAGTGTGTGTCTGTACAGATGTAGAATCTTAATTTGATCACCCTGTTGCAGGAGTGGTCCAAATATAACTTGTAGTGTATTTGAGATTTAAAAAGGCTCATGAATTTGGTAAGTTCCACTTTGAAATTTAAGACTTGATTTTGCCTTATGAAAAATGTATCAACCCCTACAAAATGTCCCTTAATTATAATCCACATAATAATTCACATTTCCTGTTGCTGCAAGATTATTGTCCTGCTGTAGCAAACTGGCTCAAATTAAGATCCTACATATGTACATGCGCTGTATAGATCACAGCTCTCTCTCTCTCTGTTCAATGTGTTCATGTCTTTGTTCCTCTACCCCAGTGGTTCTTAATTAGTTTTGCATCGGGACCCAAATTGAACCAGGTTGTCTCAATCGGGACTCAATATTCGCATCGCGACTCAATATTTGCATCGTGAATAAGAACCCCCAAAATACAATCTGGAAAACTTTTTGTCTCTATATTGATAGTAAATGTACATTATCTTGATGAAGAATGTTATAACACTCATCGGTTTGAGACCACAAAATCAACCAACATAGTGCTGCTAATAGCTCTATATTGAAAATACTGTGATTGAAGAAAACATTTTCAGAGATTAAATGAATTATTTTTTTTTAAATTCATGATCATTTCTACATAATTTCTACCTGGTTTCATTTGTTTACTCCAGTTGAGAATCGCTGCTCTACCACAGTGTAGTGCAGACAGTCTAATAGTAACACTGGAGTGACAGCCTTTACACCTCCATCACCATGAGGCCCACAGCATCTCTCTCTTTCTTCTTTCCCTCTCTCTCTCCTTTATCTCCCTCTTTCCCTCTCTTTCTTTATCTCCCTCTCTCTCCCTCTCACTCTCTCTCTCTTTCTTTCTCTCCTTTATCTCCCTCTCTCTCCCTCTCTCTCTTTCTTTCTCTCTCCTTTATCTCTCTCGCTCTCTTTTTCTTTCTCTCACCATTATCTCCCTCTATCTCCCTCTCTCTCCCTCTCTCCCTTTCTCTCTCCTTTATCTC
>NC_036838.1:5574373-5577227 GCF_002910315.2 Salvelinus sp. IW2-2015 | reverse complement strand
AGTGCATTAGAGAAGGGGGAAAGAAAGGGAGTGTGTGTATGTGTGTGTGTTGTGTGTGAAGAGAGAGAGAGACGACAGGAGAGAGACGCAGAGACGACGAGAGAGAGAGGACGGACGAGAGAGAGAGAGCAGTGTCTTTGTGGGTGTGAATGTGTGGGGTGGCTGAGGAGAGAGCGAGGTTGTGTGTGTGTCGAGTGAGAGAGAGAGAAGAAAGCAGTGTGTGTGTGAGAGACGAGAGAGAGAGGAGAGTTGAGTAGATTGTGTGTGTGTGTCGGTGTGTGTGTAGAGACCGAGAGAGAGAGAGTGTGGGTTGTTGCTGTGTGTGTCGTGCTTGTGGGTGAGTGTGTGTGCTGTGTCGTGTGGTGTGTGTTGGGTGCAGAGAGAGAGAGCGAGGAGGAGAGAGTGTGTGTGCGTATGTGTGATGAGAGAGAGGTGTGTGTGGTGTGTGTGAGTGAGGAGCAGAGCAGGAACGACGAGGAGTGTGTCTCGTGTGTCGTGTGAGAGATAGAGAGAGAGAGAGAGTCGTGTGTGTGGTGTGTGTGTGTTTGTGCCTGGTGTGTGTGTGTGTTGTGTGTCTGTGTGTGTGTAGTGTGGTGTGTCGGTGTGTGTAGTGTGTGTGTGTGCATGTGTGTGTGTGGATGTGTGTGTGTGACGAGCGAGAGAGACGAGTGTCGTGTGTGCTTGTGGTGAGAGAAGAGAGAGGTTGTGGCTGTGGTGTGAGGTGAGTGAAGTGGGAGACAGAGAAGAGAGAGAGTGTGTTCTCTTGTGGCTGAGAGAGAGCGATGAGAGAGCGACGAGAGAGAGAGAGAGGAGAGAGAGAGAGAGAGAGAATGTGTGGTTGTGTGTGCTGTGTGTGAGAGAGAGAGAGAGAGTGTGCTGCTGTGTGTGGGAGAAGAGAGAGAGAGAGAGAGAAGAGAGAGAGAGAGAAAGAAGAGAAAGAGAGAGTATGTGGGTCGTGAGAGAGAGCCGAGACGAGGAGAGACGACGAGAGAGACGAGAGTGTGTGTGTCGGTGACGAGACCGAGATGAGAGAGGAGAGTGGTGTCGTGGTGTGTGAGAGAGAGAGAGCGCAGACCGATCCCATATGTAGATCAACATGGGCTAGGGTCTGCTCACTCAAAGGGGGAAAAGAGAGAGACGAGCAGCAGTGAGTACACACTCCAGCCTCACTTGTGTCTCTTCTTGTCACAAGCCCGCCCTTAGTCACAGGAAGTAGATGAAACCCTGACATACCTGGTGCCTCGGTAACATCCCTCCACCATACCTCGACTGGTGTCTGTAGCTCACTAGTGCTCCTCAAGCTCGCAGGGAGAGGCACCAGTATTGACCTGGATCTGGCAGCAACAGGTAAATGGGCTATTTTCAAGTTTCTCGCTTGAGGGGAGAGAACCAAAGCGAGTGGATTTTCGACTACTTCCCACCACCGATGAGCGGATGCACCTAAAAACACCATCCAGTCAATTGTCGACACTCGGTCTCTTCTACTCGGTGAGCATGTGTCGAGCAAGACGGGCACAGGCACATGAAACCACATTAAATACATGCACAAGCACACAGAGGCAAAAACACTGTCTCTCACACCAGCACACCACACACACCACACACACACACACCAGCACACACACACACCACACACACACACAGCACACACACACACACACCACACACACACCACACACACCACACCACACCCACACACACACACACACACACACACTTAGCCCTTCTGGGTAAGTCCACATCCCAGCGGGAAACAGGCAGTGGAAGGGCGTCTTATAAACACCACACACCACACAACACCACACACACACACACCACACACACACACACACACACAATCTCTCTCTTTTTTCTTCTTCACCTCTCTGTCTGTATTTTCTTTCTATCTTCTCTCACTCTCTCTCTCGCTCTCTCTCTCTCTAATCAGGTGAAGCACTGCCTCCTTTTTACCTTCTGTAATTACATCCCACGTCCCAAATCAAACAGCAGATTGAATCCTCATATCCACGCTAAGCGAGTTTCAAGAGCAGATGGAGAGCGAGAGGTGAAGAGAGATTTGCTCTCACAAATACAGGCAATCTGTTCCCTGTCTTCTCCCTTCTATCTTGGTAGCTCTTCGTGGTAGAATTGGTCTCTAGTACAGTATATGATAGCGTAATTATTCTCAAAGCCATACAGAAGGCTACACACACTCCCCAGGAACACATGCATTGTGTTTTAGCCATGCTTTTGCTGTTGATTGGATTGATCGCCTCAGGGAAAATATAGAAATTTGTTACACAGATTCTATGCAATGGGTTCATTAGAAACAATTGGAGAATTTGTTCAGTGAAAATGTAGAATTATTTTCTACTACATAGATTCTATGTGATGAAGTCCTAATTAGGAGCAATTGTCAATTAGACTTTGATATAGGTCTGTCTGTCTGTCTGTCTGTCCCTAACTGCACTTGTGTGTGTGCAAGTGCACGTACCTGCATGTGTCTTTCTGCCTGTCTATACATTTTACAGGGTAGTTAGACTAATGTTTGTCCCCGTTTTATATAAGTACCGTCTGTGTGTTCGTGTGTGTACACTACAGGTCTTCCCTGGGTGAAGTGCTGCAGAGCCACACATCCCTCTTGTTATTTCTCAGCATTAAAGCGATAGTGTTTGTGGGGGCTCGGCCCTGCCGCTCCGCCCCTGCGGTGAGATTGCATTGACCGCTGTGTTATTGCACTTTAATTATCAATTACGTTGGCCCATCTCTGGCAAGGGGAACTGGGGAGGTGATAATGAATACAGAGCAGCCATTAGGCTGGAGACCGGGCTCTCCGCCTGGGCCTGGGGGGGCCGGGGAGGAGCTGGGAGGGGGG
>NC_036838.1:5569107-5574133 GCF_002910315.2 Salvelinus sp. IW2-2015 | reverse complement strand
GGAATGGAATATTTACACATTAAGCGATGCTATGGCTGCAGCGGTGGGGGCATGCACGCTTGAGTTTTTCACAAACCACTGACACTTTAAAGATGACCCCTACGGAAGAATCGCCTGTGTTGTGTTATTGTGTGTGTCTGTGTCGGGGGCGTAATGGTGGCTCGGTGTGGTGTTTTTTTAGAGAGAGAGAGAGAGAGGAGAGAGAGAGAGGAAGAGAGAGGAGAAGCGAAGAGAGAGAGGAGAGAGAGAGTGAGAGAGAGAGAGAGAAGAGAGAGGCGAGAGAGAAAAGAGAGGAGAGAGAGAGAGAGAGAGAGAGCGAGAGAGCGAGAGAGAGAGAGTGTCATATTGTATCATGTTCTTCCTGGCAACCATTATGCAGTTGGTATGAGTCCCTATCTACCTCTATGTATGATGAGATCCATTGAAGCTGGAATTCAAATCAAACCAGCCATTGAAATGTTTACCCGGTGTCTTTATTTACAAACTGTTGTGTCTATGAGGGAAGATGGCCTTGTTTTTTTCCCATACCAAAAAGCCATTCGCTGACTTGATTTTACCATGGGGGGAAAAATGTATATGTGTACTATTGCAAATACCATCGTTTGGGTTACAGTCTTATCTCAAGTGCCCCTCTCTCCTCTTGCTCTTTCCTTGGGGGACCAGAGGTTTAACGTTAATTACAGGAGTTGCTGCAGTCACTCAACCCTGTCACTCATAATCACAGTATCATAGACTGTCTGGAGAAATGTGATTCATTTAGATTTTAGGGAAAGGACTTGTGATGGCTTTAAATGAGGTTGAGAATGTTTAAGCTGATTGTATACAATGAGCTTTCCTATATATGTATGGTATGCTATGTAGATGTTGAGCCGGTATACAACATACACTATTGATGAAGTGTTGCAAGATAAAAATGATCAGTAAAACCATTAAGTAACCTGATTATGGCAAATCAACCTCAATGAGCTTGTTTGGTGTTTGAAATAAAACCTTCCTGTGTCATGCTATTCTGCACACGTGCACGCCCTAAAACAACATGCGTCTCATAAATCTCAGCAGGCTACATGTTTCCACTTCATTCTGTAGACGTTTAAAGAGAGTTCAACCAATGATATTATGGAAACAGTGCTCACATGGAAATCGCATGTTTATTTTAGCTGATGCAATAAGGCAGCAAATGTCACCTCTTATAACAGCGGTTGTAGCCTGACTGTCTGCAGGAATAAAACGGAGAGTGATGGATTGTGCGACGGTCCTTTGTCTTTTCAGGGTTTTCGGTTACACATGTTAATATCAACGGCTTTGCTGGTCTGTTTGCCACGTCTTATTTCTATTCATTTAAATATTGAAACAATAATAGCCTACAACCTCCATCTCCAGAATTGGAAAGAAGATGGTAGGAAATTGATTTATAAGCGACCGTTTTTCTGCCTCGTTACACACACACACACACACACCCAAATGAATAAATTACACACGACCTAAAAAGGCAATACATGTCACATGATACTGTCAAATTACTTATTCATGAATTTGTGGAGGCTACCCATCTAAATAGACTATTAATTCACAAGTTTCTCTCAGCTCTGCTTGGCGTAAAATTCCCGATACAACCTTATCATAAAATATAGCTTCGTGTAAATGTGTTATATTTCAATCGACTCCATAGGCCTATTGGTGAATTCATATTTATTTAACTTCATAGCCAAGTCATGTCACGTTTATTGGGAAAGCTAAACAACAAACGTGTCTCTGATTCCTCTCCCGATGTAACACACCTGCCGCTAATGGCTGAGACGCCTCGCGACTCGCTGCTTTGTCATGTGCTGTCAACCTGACGCATTGCCAACCCGGACTCAGTCTAGGTGATCTCGGGTTACTACCAATTACTACCATGTACAGTCTGTCCACCAAATGACGATCAAATCTTACAGTACAGAATGTCCCACTTGAAACCAATAGACAAAATTGAGTCAAAATGTTGGGAGACTTTTTTTTTTTTTTATCTGGAAAATAATTTGGAATTGGCTCAGTTTGGCTTGATGAAGACCCGAGGGGCGCAGCCGTCTAAGGCACTGCATCTCAGTGCTAGAGGCGTCACTACAGACACCTTGATTCGAATCCAGGCTGTATCACAACCGGCTGTGATTGGGAGTCCCATAGCGCGGCGCACAATTGGCCCAGTGTCGTCCGGGTTTGGCCGGTGTAGACCGTCATTATAAATAAGAATTTGTTCTTAACTGACTTGCCTTGTTAAATAAAGGGTAATTAAACTATATATATATATTATTCAGGCTTTATTCGCATAGGCCTATTCACACATTTTCCCGAAATGTTTCAGTACATTTTTTGTTAACGATTTATTCATTTAGCGGATGTAATTATGACACGTGGATAATTGCATCTTCATTTGAATTGAACTGGGAGCTATTTAATTTCAGGCAGTAAAATCCAAAATAAATAGTAGCATTATACTGTAGGCCTACATTTGATTTAACAATCATTCCGTGGTCTATCTAAGATGGCGCCGACAGATATGGCAGCTCTGCCTCTAGATCCTAAGCATTTTTACATGCATTTCGCTACACTAGCAATAACATCTGCTAAATATGTGTGTGACCAATACAATTTGGAATCTATAGGGTAGGGGCAACATGCTGAAATGCACTATTTTCAAATCTAGCACGAGTGCATGTATCGCTATTTCTAAAGCCTCTCTTGGTCTATGATAGGATAGATACAAATAAATCAAGGAAACCGTGGGATTTTCTGTCCTGAATTTTTCATTGATTGGGTTAGGAACTAATAACATAGGACTTCCAATTAGCCTACGGTTGGAGTTGATCAACATTAGCAACGCGTTATCCGTTTCAATGGAATTGTTGAGTGTTCTGGCTTAACATATTCCCGTGTGTGTGTGTGTGTTCCAACGAAAGAGTTGACTCACGTAGGCTAATCTCTAAACTAAAACAAAATAGTCTAAGGTTGGTCAACTTCTGCAATTAAAAGCTTTAGGTACTGGAATTGATGAGTAGGCTATTGTAAGAGATTCCCGGTTGTGTGTGTCTATGGGATTCCCAGTCACAGCCGGTAAATCGCTAAGAAACCGGTGACGCAAGTGCAGGCACCGACATCTAGAGCTCCGACAGGTAAACAAAAGTGTTTGTGCTTGTCCTTGGCGGGGGAGCAGGAAAGTGCTTGAGGGAACAGGTGATTCAGCCTGCTTTACATTCAAAGGGAAATTGTTTCCACTCGACAGCAGAATTCAAAGCATTCAAACTAACCCGCCTTTGCCCTTTGTGTAAATAAATCTTCGCATGTTTAACCTTCATGAGGAAAAAGGATATTTCAGTGTGCGTCTGTTTCAAACAAAAATTATGCCTAGGCTATATCATATATTTTAAAATAATTGATTTAAAAACATTTGTTTAGATCATGATATTTAGCTGTTTGCAAACAATTTATTTGACATAGACTTACTATGACTAAGACTGAGTTTCTAATGTGGCATGTAACCTTGGTGTTTTGACAAGTCATAACGTTAAAGACTGTCCATTTCTAAACGAATTAGTAACAACAATGGCCATTTCTCTCACATTTTCTGTCCATATTATGAACTGTGAGGTGATTCTCTGTGACATTTCCACCTCGGTTTACAGACTCCGTCTGCCAGTTCCTGAGGGCATGGCGGTAAAGTCAAGTGTTAATTACACCAGAGCTGAAGTGAGTCAACCCTGCAGTTGAACGAGTGTCTATAATCTCTTCCTCGCTTCACAACATTCATGACCCACTGGTTGCTCATCGCTAGTTCCTTATTGGGTCATTGTTGGTAGACATTGATCATATGTACTCGGTGGGTCATCAGGAACACTCCCTGAGCATCCCTGAGCAATGAAGCTGTGACATCAGCGAGAGAGAGAGAGAGAGAGAGAGAATGTGAGCACGTTACCTCAGACGTCTACCTCAGGTCTTCCAAGGATCTTCCATGGTTGTGAAGGAGGAAGGGTGGGGGGCACTCTGGTGAGCCCATAGCCAGACACGGTGAGGGCCAGCTGAGCTTGTCTGAGTGGAAACAAATCATTAAGCCTTAATCTAACCCTGAGAGAGACAGGCACCCAGCAGAGCAGATCTCACACTGCAATACAGTGCACCACACTGCCCTCATCCAGATGAGGCCTTCTCCTCTCCCCCTCAGCCCCACCTCAATGTCTGGTGAATTTCATGGCAATTCCAGTTCAAGGAACTCCAATTTGGCAATTTAATTAGACTTTTGATTTGGATTGGAAATCCTGCTATGTTCAGTGCAGAATAGCATTTTTTTTTACAAGGTCTGTCAGAGTGTCTCTGTTGAATGTCCTGTGCGGTACTGGGAGGTGTGTGTGTCTGTGTCTGTTTATGTGTGCTGGGAAGGTATCTTCATTTTTATGGGTCACAGGCTCTGGAGCAAGAGGAAA
Organism: Salvelinus sp. IW2-2015; assembly: GCF_002910315.2. Lineage (NCBI taxonomy): Eukaryota > Metazoa > Chordata > Actinopteri > Salmoniformes > Salmonidae > Salvelinus > Salvelinus sp. IW2-2015. Next base: position 5,569,679 of record NC_036838.1, on the reverse strand, counting down.
CAGCAGGGGGAGTCTGCTCCGTGATGGTCCACTCTCATCTCCCTCCTTCTAGGGCTTTGGAGGGGAAGATCCCCCAGGGAGGGGTTAGCATAGTCGGGACCCTGACCGACCTCATAGGGATGGAGCAGGCAGTCTCTCCCCTACCAAGTCCCAGACACAGCCTGGCATGGAAGGAGAGAGAGCGAGAGAGAGGGGGAGAGAGAGAGAGAGAGGGGGATATGAATATGCTTGCATATGCTTTCTTTGTGGTTAAACTCTCCATACCAATAAAGTGTTTTGATTTTAATAGAGAGAGAGAGAGAGAGAGAGAGGGGGGAAAGGGGAAAGGAAGAGGGAGAGAAATAGGAGAGAGAGACCAGGATATAAAGACGTGTCTGCAGGCCCACTGCCAACCCTGGCCAGCTGTTTAGGGATGAGCAGAAGAGACTCTTTACCCACCCTCCACCCCCCATCTGCCTGACTCTCTCCTTTTATGTCTCTTTACTCTCTCTCCCTCTCTCTCTCTCTGTCTCTGTCTCTCTCACTCTGTCTCTGTCTCTCTCTCCCTCTCTCTCTCTCTCGCTCTCTCTCCC
>NC_036838.1:5556134-5567414 GCF_002910315.2 Salvelinus sp. IW2-2015 | reverse complement strand
TCCTGCAAACACACACACACACACACACACACACACACACACACACACACCAACACACACACAACACACACACACACACAACACAACACACACACACACAAACCGCACACACTCGCGCACACTGATGTACGCACACTCGCAACACACACAACACATGCACACACAAACACAGCTGTGTGATGAACTGTGTGATGAACACACAGCTGTGTGTGTGTGTGTGAGTGTGTGTGTGTGTGTACTGTATACATGTGTGTGTGCTAAGTGAGTGTTTACTTGGCGATGAGGGAGAGTGAAGGTCTCCCCTGGTCGTGACAGCAGGTTTACACATGGTTTCATCTCGTCCTCTCAGAGGCAAACAGACAAAAGGCTAAAGGCAGCTAGCGCTGACAGAACACAAGCCCCAACAACCACAGGATTGTTTGGCTGCTGTCAACAGACCCAGTGTTTCAGATGCTGAGCGCTTGGTTAACCCTGTCTCCACCATACTGGAGGGGAGAGGAGCATTCGCTGTGTGTGTGTGTGTGTGTGTGTGTGTGTGTGTGTGTGGGGTGTGTGTGTGGGTTGTGGTGGGGGTGTGGTGTGTTGTGTGTGTGAGGGTGTTACTAATGTGTGTGTTGATATTTATCATGTCAACACTGGCTTGTTTTGTGCCGGCCTTTCCATATGTGCGGTGGCATCTGCACAGTGAATGCCAACGTCCTGGAATTCATACAGTAGTGGCCCGGCCTCAGTATTTCCCATGTTCATTTATACAGTACCAGTCAAAAGTTTGGACACACCTACTCATTCCAGAGTTTTTCTTTATTTTGACTATTTCCTACATTGTAGAATAATAGTGAAGACATCGAAACTAGGAAATAACACACATGGAATCATGTAGTAACCAAAAAAGTGTTAAACAAATCAAAATATATTTTATATTTGAGATTCTTCAAAGTAGCCACCCTTTGCCTTGATGACAGCTTTGCACACTCTTGAGCCAATCAGTTGTGTTGTGACAAGGTAAGGGTGGAATACAGAAGATAGCCCTATTTGGTAAAAGACCAAGTCCATATTAAGCAAAGAGAAACGACAGTCCATCATTACTTTAAGACATGAAGGTCAGTCAATGTGGAAAATGTCAAGGACATCGAAAGTTTCTTCAAGTGCAGTCGAAAAAACCTTCAAGCGCTATGTTGAAACTGGCTCTCATGAGGACCGCCACAGAAAAGTAAGACCCAGAGTTACCTCTGCTGCAGAGGATAAGTTCATTAGAATTACCAGACTCAGAAATTGCAGCCCTAATAAATGCTTCACAGAGTTCAAGCAATAGACACATCTCAACATCAACTGTTCAGAGGAGACTGCGTGAATCAGGCCTTCATGGTTGAATTGCTGCAAAGAAACCACTACTAAAGGACACCAAAAATAAGAAGAGACTTGCTTGGGCATAGAAATACGAGCAATGGACATTAGACCGGTGGAAATCTGTCCTTTGGTCTGATGAATCCAAATTACAGATTTTTGGTTCCAACCGCTGTGTCTTTGTGAGACGCAGAGTAGGTGAACGGATGATCTCCACATGCGTGCTTCCCACCGTGAAGCATGGAGGAGGAGGTATGATGGTGTGGGGGTGCTTTGCTGGTGACACTGTCAGTGATTTATTTAGAATTCAAGGCACACTTAACCGGCATGGCTACCACAGCATTCTGCAGCGATACACCATTCCATCTGCTTTGCGCTTAATTGGACTATAATTTGTTTTTCAACAGGACAATGACCAACACATCTCCAGGCTGTGTAAGGGCTATGTGACCAAGAAGGAGAGTGATGGAGTGCTGCATCAGATGACCTGCCCTCCACAATCACCCGACCTCAACCCAATTGAGATGTTTGGGATGAGTTGGACCGCAGCTTGAAGGAAAAGCAGCCAACAAGTGCCCAGCATATGTGGGAACTCCTTCAAGACTGTTGGAAAAGCATTCCAGGTGAAGCTGGTTGAGAGAATGCCAAGAGTGTGCAAAGCTGTCATCAAGGCAAAGGGTGGCTACTTTGAAGAATCTCAAATCTAAAATATATTTTGATTTGTTTAACACTTTTTTGGTTATTACATGATTCCGTATGTGTTATTTCATAGTTTTGATGTCTTCACTATTATTCTACAATGTAGAAAATAGTAAAAATAAAGAAAAACCCTTCAATAAGTAGGTGTTCTAAAACTTTTGACCGGTTGTGAATATATAGATATCTCTATTTGTGGCTCGGGTATTTCCCACCTCTGTGTCAAAAATGGAGGCATAGCCAGAATTCATTTTCTCTCCTTCAATATATCTATCTGTGTTATTTTTTCTCTCTTAAACTGTACACACAGGCTACCCTGGTGCAGTGAGAGAGAAAAAATAATAATGTCAATGAATAATTCCTGAGTATATTATTTTGAATCTATGACCAATTCATTTTTTCTCACCAACTAGAAGAGAGTCGACCAACAAAGTAGGGAGAGCAGGAATTTTAAAGACTACCGATTCGTCTCAAATGGCACCCTTTTCACTTTATAGAGCCCTATGGGCCCAGGTCAAAAGTAGTGCACTCTATAGGGAACAGGGTGCCATTTGGGATGCAGACTATCTCTCCTGTACTCACACCGGCCGTGTCATAAGCAGTCATGCAGGAAGTGCATTACTTACTGCAGTCAGCCTCCCCAAAGCCTGTGGGAGTATAAATTAGCCTGTTTATACTCCCCACTGACTGACAGCTGTTCCTCCCAAACACTGTCTTCCTATATCACACACACACACACACACACACACCCTCCTTACCTCCACCCCCTGCTCTGAGTCTCAGGCCCCCTAGAGAATACATCTGCAATCAACTGGGCTTAAAAATAGCGCTGGCACACTCCACTGCTGCCAATGCACCCTGCCCTTCCCACTGAGCCACTGAAATACACACACACACTCTCTGCCCACCAGTTTGCCTCTGAGTCTACACACCCATACCCAGCAGTACTCTTCTCAGCCCATCCCTAGTAGGCTAGCAACTGTAGCACCAGACCAAATTAGTGCTAGCCTCATGCTAACATTTCTATTGTGGAAATCAATGTAGGCATTACCTAAATAAACTGTAAAGTGGGCTACGTCTCAGCTGAACCCGCCACTAGACTGGGTAATTATAGTTTTTTACAATCACTTTGGCACTAATTTCGGAACCTTGATGTCTTGTTTCAAAACTCTAGACACAAAACTCACAACCAATGATCAAAATGTGTAACGGTTTTCCTCCTCGTCTGAAGAGGAGTATGAAATGTCGAACTAATGTGCAGCGTGGTAAGTGTCCATTTTAATAATACAACTTAACACTACAAAAATAACAACGTGAAAGCACAAACGAAAATCGAAACAGACCCATATGGTAACAAATACAGACACAGGAAACAACCACCCACAAAACACAAAGGAAAACAGGCTACCTAAATATGGCTCCCAATCAGAGACAACGACTGACACCTGCCTCTGATTGAGAACCATACTAGGCCAAACACATAGAAACAGACAACCTAGACATACAACATAGAATGCCCACCCACATCACACCTTGACCAAACAAAACATAGAAACATACAAAGCAATCTATGGTCAGGGCGTAACAAAATGCAAATTTTTCAAAACTCTAACACTTTTTCCAATTGCTTGGATACAATACACATAAAGCTAAGATCATTTGTTCGTTGAACTAAAATCACCTGTTCAAAATGACACAACATAACATCAAAGTATTACCATTTGAAAATGCAATTCACACATTACATCTGAAATGACTGTCTATTCATTTCATTCCAATGATCTAACTATCAATTGATACAACTGCTCAAAATGATAAGTAACTGTTGCATTACTCTTAATGCATAGTTTTATGGATACTGACAAACAATATTCCATGTTTAGATCATGAAAGTTTCAGGATAACGAGATCCATTGACCCCAATTACCGTGGAACATGAACCAATTGGACTACATTATCTATGGATGTAATATTTCATCATCATTCTTTATCAGACACTGTTTCTATGGTGCCATGTACCACTTTCTAATGCCATGTACCACTTTTCCAGACCATGTTTTCAGATTTGACATTACTGTACACTCACCGGCCACTTCATTAGGTACACCTATCTAGTACTGGGTAGGACCCCCTTTTGCCTCCACAACAGCCTGAATTATTCATGGTGTTGTACGTTAAGAGATGCCCTTCTGCACACCACTGTTTTAAACAGCTGTTATTTGAGCATTTGTGGCCTTTCTGTTATCTTGAATGAGTCTGGACATTCTCCTCTGACCTCTCTCATTAACAAGGTGTTTTGCCCACAGAACTGCCGCTCACTGAATGTGTTTTGTTTATCACACCATTCTCTGTAAACTCTAGAGACTGTAGTGCTTAAAAATCCCAGGAAGGCAGCTGTTTCTGAGATGCTGGAATCACCATGTGTGGCATCAACAATCATACCACGGTCAAAGTTGCTTAGATTACTCATCTTGCTTGTTCTAATGTTTGGTCGAACAACATCTAAAGCTCTCTACTCTATATACTCTATATATTGAGTTGCAGGCAGCCACATGATTCGCTGTTCGAATGTAACCTTCCTTGATGAGCTAAATTAGGTCTGTAGAGCAGATGGCATGACCTATGTCATTGTGTGGGATAATGTCAGGTTCCACCATGCTCAAATGGTGCAAGCATGGTTTCAGGCCCAGCCACAATTTACCACCCTTTACTTACCCCCATACTCTCCTTTCCTTAACCCGATTGAGGAATTTTTCTCCACATGGAGGTGGAAGGTATATGATACGAACAAGCCGCCCTTCTCCAGGCCATGGATGATGCATACAATGACATCACGGCAGACCAGTGTCAGGCCTAGATTCGCCCAAAGATTCTTCCCAAGATGTTTGGCTAATGAAAACATCAATTGTGATGTGGATGAGAACCTGTGGCCAAATCCACAAGACAGTTTTGATGGAAATATAGAAGAACAGTAATCAATCCTTTGTTTTGCTTTTTACAGTAAGCCAGGTGAGGAACAGTTGACATTTTACTGTAGTTTCTTTCTTTTTTTGTAGCTAATTATTTTTGCTTTGATTCAAAGAAACCTATGTTGTGATTTTATTGAATTTCATCAATACATTTCATATTTTGTTCAATGATTCCACTGTGTCTGTAGTATTCTCTCTACTAGTCCTTTTACATTGATGTATTTACGTGTAGCATAATGAAACATGTATCACATATTTTGTACTACAATATTTCATGATTGTACGAACAACTACACAGTGAAACTATCGGGATCTTGTGTGTGGGTGATCTAAATGAATGTTCCTATGGTATTTCATGATAAATGAGTTATTTGAACCAATGATTCTGCAAGTGCAAGGTGGCTTTAAAGATATGAATGCACAATGCAATGTATTGAACATTGGACGGCCTGTGTTACAAGTGATGACCGTTTTGAGTTTTGTGTCTAGAGTTTTGAAAAATGACCACAAGGTTCTGAAAATAGTGCCAAAGTGATTGTAAAAAACTGTAATGTGGACTATGTGTTAACCGTGTTAGCGAAATTAGCTGCTCCGTCTAAATCACTGTGTCAGAACTATTGAAACCGACTAGGAATGCTACGCTAAGCTAACGCTCCCCCTATTATTGGTTTCGATGTCACAGTTGGCCTAATAAGCTCATTAGTCACTCTGCTTAATGTGGTATTTAAAGAGATATCAACTGGGGAGGGGGGTGGACCTGTTCTCCTGGGCGTGTAGGCGGCTCAGTTGAAAGCAAACGCAACAGACACTGATGCAATACGTTTTGGTGAGCGAGGGTTCTTGATGTTCACAGATGAAAACAAAGGTATAGACGGCATTCCTGAAATATAATAGAAGACCATAAAGAGGTGTAACTTGGTGGTCCGGCATTAGATTTTAAGCCTTCGTCACTCCCCCTATCACACCCTAATGCATTCTATGTTACTGATTATTTACATGTAATATGATTCAAAATGATTGATTTATAGTAACTGATTAATAGGCCTGTAGTGCTTTTCATTCACAGACAAATCTCCTTCACATGTACAAGTCAAGCATGAACTGCAGTGCAATACAGCTTGCTACATCACGGTACAGAAAAGCGTCTAGCAAAGTCCAAAACGCATACGCGTACACACAGCAGTGTTCTAGAATATCGGGCCCGTTGGCTTTCACACTTTTAGAATTCTCAGCGAAGCTGAAGCTTTTTCTCCAACTGTCAACACATTCGAATGAATAGAGGATGCGCACCGGAGCTGTGTTGGTTGGGAAATGTGGGGAGGTGCGCGTTAGGGCTGTGCATCCCCCGTGGATGATGGTCTCAGAGCCCTGTAGCTATGTCACAATGGGACACGGGATTATCGTGTCTCAGTGACTATGGACTATGATTACGCTTAACACCCTATGTCAGGGATACTCAACTCTTACCCTAGAAGGTCCGGAGCTTGCTGGTTTTCTGTTCTACCTGATAATTCATTGCACACACCGGGTTTAAACCAGTCCCTAATTCGAAGGGAACAATACAAAAATACAGTGGAACTGGCTTCGAGGTCCAGAGTTAAGTTTGAAGACCCTAGGTGATGGAAACTAACTCCACACAGACGATGATGCAACCCCCTCAGCCAGCCGGGCCTTTCCCTTCTGCTGAGTACCACGAGTCTGGAATGAGTCTGGAATGGGTTTTTGGAAAAGCAGGCATTGAGAAAAGCAGGCCCCTGACTGATGCAGGCACTGCTGGGATAATACGCATGGGACATGGAGCTTACACTCTGGCCAGAACAGCTCTGATTCATCCACGCTAAATCCTCGCTACTCAGAGATCAGGGGTAGCAGATAAAGGGATTTACACCATTAAAGCTACATTCTGGGATTTGAAGGGGGAAAAAATATATCAGGAATTGAAATGACCATTGAACACCTTCCTAAATCCCAGACTTTAGCTTTAAAGAGGTTTCCACTCTTTCATTGGACAATTTAACTCCTAGAATTGAACACTTATCCCCTTTTTTATCCCCCAGATTGTTTTTTAGGTTTGATCCTTTTCACAGTGTTGTACCTTTTTGGAATCAGGACCTTTGTCCAAAAAATAAGTCAATGCTACTAACCTGTATTTAAAAAAGAAAAGAAGATAATTAATCAAATGAAAATGAAAAGTATATGCGGTCTATATTTACAAATCTATGTGAAATCAACAATAGTCAAATTGTTAATCTTTAGGTCGTGTCGTGTGATGATAGGCTTGGTGCGCTGTTTTCCACTAACAAATTGTTAAAGTGGCTGTCGTGAAAAAGGTCACATTAATTTATTGATGAGCCAGGCTGTTACCACACTATTTGTGGGGGGAGAATTGATCTGTTTTTAATGGATCGATTGAAGCAAAACGCTAACAGGTCACAAGATCTTTGTCCCACCAGGTGACTTGGCCTTGTATGTGTATGTGTGTGCGTGTGTGTGTGTAATTAAGTGTGTCTGTGGTTACCGTGGTGCTCCTGGACCCCTGACCTTTCCATGTCCTGATAGCCTCCCTTGGGATGGGGGGAGTAGAGGAGGTGGGACTTTGTTTTTCTACAGGAGCTGGAGTAGATGTCACCAGTTCACCAGCTGAGAGAGGCTTGATGAGGGGGAATGGACATGCTTTTCACCTCTGTTTCAAAATGGCCGCTATTTTGACAGGTGCTATTGTCATAGACTCAGCAGCGAAACTGAATGTTATTGTGTTTTTACATTGATCTAAATTCAGTTCATTTTATGGCTTTCAGAGTCATTGGCTGATATCAAATTGTCATTGTCACCTTATTTGGGGATTTCATTTGATTTTGTGGAAATTCTATATTACAGTCGCATTATACAAAGCTTCTGCTAGCACAGGCTGGAATATGTCCCGGGATTCATCCAATGGCAGTTGAGGAGTACACCATCTCAGTCACCGGCTTCATCAATAAGTGCATCGACGACACCGTCCCCAAAGTGACCGTACGTACATATCCCAACCAGAAGCTATCGATTACAAGCAACATCCGCACCGAGCTAAAGGCTAGTGCTGCCGCTTTCAAGGAGCAGGACACTAATCCGGACGCTTATAAGAAATCCCGCCATGCCTTCAGATGAATCATCATACAGGCAAAGCGTCATAACAGGACTAAGATTGAATCCTACTATACCGGCTCTGATGCTCGTCGGATGTGTCAGGGCTTGCAAACTGTTACAGACTACAAAGGGAAACCCAGCCGCGAGCTGCCCAGTGACGTGAGCCTACCAGACGAGCTAAATGCCTTTTACTGGCAAGTGTCTGGCAAGTGTCTTCACTGACATTTTCAACCTCTCCCTGACCGAGTCTGTAATACCTACATGTTTCAAGCAGACCACCATAGTCCCTGACTACCACCCCGTAGCACTCACGTCCGTAGCCATGAAGCGTTTTGAAAGGCTGGTCATGGCTCACATCAACACCATCATCCCGGAAACCCTAGACCCACTCCAATTCACATACCGCCCAAACAGATCCACAGATGACGCAATTTCAATCGCACTCCACACTGCCCTTTCCCACCTGGACAAAAGGAACTGAATGCTGTTCATTGACTACAGCTCAGTGTTCAACACTATAGTGCCCACAAAGCTCATCACTAAGCTAAGGATCCTGGGACTAAACACCTCCCTCTGCAACTGGATCATGGACTTCCTGGCGGGCTGCTCCCAGGTGGTAAGGGTAGGCAACAACACATCTGCCACGCTGATCCTCAAAACGGGGGTCCCTCAGGGGTGCCTGCTTAGTCCCCTCTTGTACTCCCTGTTCATCCACGACTGCATGGCCTAGCATGACTCCAACACAATCATTAAGTTTGCTGACGACACAACAGTGGTAGGCCTGATCACCGACAACGATGAGACAGCCTACAGGGAGGAGTTCATAGACCTGGCAGTGTGGTGCCAGGACAACAACCTCTCCCTCAATGCGAGCAAGACAAAGGAGATGATCGTGGCAGTACATCATTGGGACCAAGCTTCCTGCCATCCAGGACCTACACAATAGGCGGTGTCAGAGGAAGGCCCCAAAAATTCTCAAAGACTCCAGACACCAAAGTCATAGACTGTTCTCTCTGCTACCGCACGGCAAGCACCAAGTCTAGGACCAAAAGGCTCCTTAACAGATTCTACCCCCAAACCATAAGACTGCTGAACAATTAATCAAATGGCCACCCGGACTATTTACATTGACCCCCCCCCCCCTACTTTACCCCAACCTACATGTACAAATGACCTCTACTAACCTGTTACCCCGCACATTGATTTGGTACCGGTACCCCCTGTATATATAGTTATTGTTATTTTATTGTGTTACTTTTTATTTAAAAAATTGCTTTAGTTTATTTAGTAAATATTTTCTTAACTTGAACTACATTGTTGGTTAAGGGCTCGTAAGTAAGCATTTCACGATAAGGTCTACTACACCTGTTGTATTCGGCGCATGTGACAAATAAAATTTGATTTCATTCACCTTTTTTTGTAAACGGTATAATTTCACAGAAACAGCCACTTGCCCACACTGGCACACACACACACTCACACGCTCTCTCACACACACACACACACACACACACACACACAATGTGTGTATTTTCTCCCTCTGAAAGCAGCCCAGTGTTGATGGCAGATTTAATTGTCCGGGCCAAAGGGCAATGTAAACTGCACGCCTCACAGACAATAACTGCTAGTGTTACCAGGCAGCACAGTGTGTTAATGGAGAAGTGAGACCATGTGATCCCCTTGGCCTTGGCCCTGTGTCTCCATACTAAACAACGGCGGGGGCGATAGGGACCACCGTGCTGGTAATGACAGGAGGGCTACATGGGTAGACGACCCTCTGTCTGTCCCAGGCTAGGGGAGGTTGTGGTAGGGGGGGGGGGGGGTGGGGGGGGGTTGGATGTCCCACATGCGTGGAGATGCATCGCTGGAATCATTTAATTCATAACCGTAAACGTGACAGGGTTAATGAGTGGCAAAGGGAGCCTGGGGACCATGGATGAGGAAGGGCGTGTGTGTATGTGTGTGTGTGTGGTGTTGTGTGTGTGTGTGTGTGTGTGTGTGTGGTGTGTGTGTGTGTGTGTGTGTGTGGTGTGTGTGTGGGTGTGTGTTGTGTCGTGGTGTTGTGTGTGTGTGTGGACGGTGAGTATGGAGGTGGACTGGGGGCAGGATGTTAAACCATAAGTCGTATAATGCTTTAAATAGTGTCACGAGTGTGTGTTTGTGTGGGTGTCTGTGTTGTTGTGTGTGTGTTCTGTGTGTGTGTGTGTGTGTGTGGTATGTGTGTCTATGTGTGTGTGTGTGTGTGTGTGTGTGTGTGTGTGTGGTGTGCTGTGGTTGTGTGTGTGTGGAGGTGGGAAGTACTGGAGGTGGATGGGGGCAGGATGTTTTAACCATACAGTCGTAACTAATGCTCTTAAATAGTGTAAAGAGTGTGTTTGTGTGGGTGTCGTGTGTGTGTCGTGTGTGTGTGTGGTTGTGTTGTGTGTGTATGGTGTGTGTGTGTTATGTGGTGTGTTGGTTGTGCTGTGGTGTGTGTGTTGTGTTGTGTTGTGTGTGTGTGTGTGTGTGTGTAGTGTGTCGTGTAGAGTTTGGGGGGAACAGATTGGTCAACTGGGCTGGGTTTCTGTATTTGTTTTGTTCTGTAGCATTCAGGTTCTAATTACCAAGGGTATACATATCCACACACACATGCACACGCACACACACGATTAGCGAACATGCACAGGCGACATCAAAAACACACACACCATCACACACCATCTCAACCAACAGTTGCGCATTATTTTGCTAAGATGGGTAGAATCCATGGTCAGACAGACAAAAAAGGAGTGAAAAGAGAGAGAGAGAGAGGAGAGAGAGAAGTGATGGAGGACGCAAAAAATTGCACTAGAGGAGGAGGAGGAGAGAAAAGATGAGAAAAGACGACGTAAATTGGCTAAGGCAGAATGGAAGATGGAGGGAGAGGAGAGCGAGGGGGTGATTAGTGTGGATGAGTATATGGGGGTGGGCGCGTGTGGAGGGAAGAGGGGGCCAGAGGAGGGGCAAAAGGTGAGCCGATTTGCGGGCCCGGAAGCGCACAGAAGTCACGCTCCTCTCTCTCTCTCTCTCTCTCTCTCGTCTCTCTCTCTCTCTCTCTCTCTCTCTCTCTGTCTCTCTCTCTCTCCTCTCTCTCCTCTCTCTCTCTCTCTCTCTCTCCTCTCTCCTC
>NC_036838.1:5553793-5556109 GCF_002910315.2 Salvelinus sp. IW2-2015 | reverse complement strand
AAACACCAAAAACCCAAAAAAATTGCACTAGAGGAGGAGGAGAGAGAAAAAGAAAAAATGAACGAGTAAATTGGCTAGGCAAGAAATGGAAGATGGAGGGAGAGGAGAGCGAGGGGGGATTAGTGTAGTGGATGAGTATATGTGGTGGGCGCGTGATGGAGGGAAGAGGGGGCCAGAGGAGGGGCAAAAGGTGACGCGATTTGCGGGCCCGAAGCGCACGAGTCAACGCTCCTCTCTCTCTCTCTCACTTCTCTCTCTCTCTCTCTCTCTCTCTCTCTCTCTCTCTCTCTCTCTATCCTCTCTTCTCTCTCTCTCTCTCTCTCGTCTCTCTCTCTTCTCTCTCTCTCTCTCTCTCTCTCTCTCTCTCTCTCTCTCTCTCTCTCTCTCTCTCTCTTCTCTCTCTCCTCTGCTCTCTCTTCTCCTCTCTTCTACTACTCGTCACTCTTCTCTCTCTCTCTCTCTCTCTCTCATCTCTGTCTCTCTCTCTCTCTCTCTCTCTCTCTTCTCTGCTTCTCCTCGTCTCTCTCTTCTCTCTTCTCTTCTCTCTTCTCTCTCTCTTCTCTCCTCTCTCTCTCTCTCTCTCTCTCTCTCTCTCTCTTCTCTCTCACCCCCTTTCTCTTTCCCTCTCCCCTCTCTTCCCCCATCTCCATGGGGTCTCTTTGGATGGGCTCTGTTTAAATGTGGTCGATAAACTGCAAATTAACATAAGTATGTTGCATATTTGTGCAGCGTATTGGAAGCATTGTAAAAATAAAAATAAAACACTTGGTGGTAGAATAAGAATTGTAGGGTGGCTATAGTGTTATACTTGTATACATTTAAATCTCCATGGTTACTATAAGGTAACGTGGTTAAGTATTGTCTAAAACAGATGACTCTAAAATACAATGGTACTACAATAGAGCCATGTTGTACTCCATACCTGTCTGTTTCAAAAAGGTCAAATAGGTGGTGCTTATATTTGTCCTGTTTCACACGAGTGTTTGGTGTGAATTGGAAATGGGATTTTTCACATCCAACTACCCCTGAGACACCCTCGGAGAGTGGGGTCACGAACGTGGATTTTTGTTTGTTGTTTTTATTAAAAAAACAATCCAAGCCCCCATTTCAAGAAAACCGAATCATATTTTAAATCTCCCTCTATTTTGCAAGAGCACTGTGTGCGTGTGTTTGTGCGTGCATGTGTGTGCGGCAGCTGTGCGATCCTCAGTCAAATGTGACCCTCCGCCTCAGTAGTAAATTTGTGCTTTCCAACACGTGTTAGGGTAATGGCTCTAACACACTCACAAATCAACATCAGCCCAGCTTAACAGCAGTCACATAAAAAGAGAGGGAGGGAGTATGTGCGTGTGTGCGTATTAATGAGTGGGAGACAGAAAAAGAGTGAAAGATAGACAGAGTGTTTGCGTGTGTGAGAGAGAGAGAGAGAGAGAGAGAGAGAGAGAGAGAGAGAGAGAGAGAGACTTGTAATACGTGTCAGGTGATGTGGTTGTCTGCCAACAGTCAAGCCTGTCTTATCTAGGGGACGTAACTGAATCGGCCTATCTGCCTGTCCCTCTTTATAGCGTTTAGGTGTGCTTTATTCCACTCTCATTATCTGACTGATAGCTACCTCTGGTACCTGTGTGATCTCTCTCTCTCTCAAGGATAAGGAAACATGTGGGGGTGTGTGTATGTGAATGTGGTTGGGGGTGGGGTAGATCGGTGGGAATGTGTGTGGGTGTGTGTGTGTGAGTGCGCAGGGATGGGCAAAAATGGCCAAATACAATTACTAAAGACAGATACAAAATACCATAAAGATCAATGTTTCAAAATAACCTACAGTATTTTGTAATGTGTTGAATTAAAGTACATTAACCAGCCCGAACAGCAACAACATACTCAGTAACGGTTACAAAAAACATTTTGCTTGCCATGACTGTGGTATGTTTAAGCAATAAGGTCCGAGGAGGTGTGGTATATGGCCAATACACCACGGCTAAGGGCTGTTCTTAAGCACAACACACCGCAGAGTGCCTGGACACACTGTGGTACATTGATCATATACAGTAGGGCAAAAAAGTATTTAGTCAGCCACCAATTGTGCAAGTTCTCCCACTTAAAAAGATGAGAGAGGCCTGTAATTTTCATCATAGGTACACTTCAACTATGACAGACAAAATGAGAGAAAAAATTACAGAAAATCACATTGTAGGATTTTTAATGAATTTATTTGCAAATTATGGTGGAAAATAAGTATTTGGTCAATAACAAAAGTTTATGAGGGAGGAGATTTCTGGTCCATTCGCAACAAGGGTACTATAAAAACGTATTGAG
>NC_036838.1:5550007-5553768 GCF_002910315.2 Salvelinus sp. IW2-2015 | reverse complement strand
GCTGTAAAGGACACCAGAAACAAAATTGTAGACCTGCAACTGGCTGGGAAAGACTGAATCTGCAATAGTAAGCAGCTTGGTTTGAGAAATCAACTGGGGGGAGCAATTATTAGAAATGAAGACATACAAGACCATTGATAACTCCCTCGATCTGGGCTCCACGCAAGATCTCACCCCGTGGGGGGTCAAAATGACACAAGAACGGTGAGCAAAAATCAGAACCACACGGGGACCTAGGGAATGACCGCAAGACTGGGACCAAAGTAACAAAGCCTACCATCAGTAACACACTACGCCGCCAAGGGACTCAAATCCTGCAGTGCCAGACGTGTCCCCCTGCTTAAAAGCCAGTACATGTCCTAGGCCCGGTCTAAGGTTTGCTAGAGAGGCATTTGGATGATCCAGGAAGGAACGATTGGGAGAATGTCATATGGTCAGATAAACCAAAATAGAACTTTTTTGGTGGGGTAAAAACTCAACTCGTCGTGTTTGTGAGGACCAAAGAATGCTGAGTTGCCATCCAAAGAACACCATAACCTACTGTGAAGCATGGGGGTGAACCATCATGCTTTGGGGCTGTTCTTCTGCCAAAGGGACCAGGACGATGATCCGTGTAAAAGAAAGAATGAATTGTGGCCATGATCCGTGGAGAGGTTGAGTGAAACCTCCTGTCCACAGCAAGGCATGAAGGATGAAACGTGGCTGCGGTCTTCAGCATGACCAATATCCCAAAACCACACCGCCCAGGCAGACGAGTTGCTTCGTAGAAGCATTTCAAGGTCCTGGAGTGGCGCTAGCCAGTCCCAGATCTCAACCCCATAGAAAATCTTTGGAGGGAGTAAAAGTCAGTGTTGCCCAGCAACAGCCCCAAAACATAATTTCTCTAGAGGAGGATCTTGCATGAGGAATGGGCCAAAAATACCAGCAAACAGTGTGTGAATACCTTGTGAAGACTACAGAAAAACGTTGACCTCTTGTCATTGCCAACAAAGGGTAATAACAAAGTATTAGAACAAAAAAATAACTTTCGTTGATTACAAAACTTATTTTCCACCATTAATTTATGCAAAAAAAAATAAAAAAAAAAAAAAAAAAAAAATAACAAAAAAAAATTCATCTATAAAAAATCTACAAATGTGCAATAAAAAATTTTTCGTAATTTTTTCTCTCCATTTGTCTGTCAAAGTTGAAGTTTGTCAGTGTACCCTCATGTATGATGGGTGGCGTGGGGAGGGGCCGGGGGAAATTACAGCCCTCCTTCAAATCCTTTTAAGAGGGGAGAAAGAGGAAAGAGAACTTGCACCCCAATTGGGGCTTTTTTATGTTTGCTTGTTCTGCCTGCCTGCGCTGCATTTCTTTTCTCTTTCTTTTTTTTTTGGTTACTCTTTCTCTCTTTTTGTGACTTTTTGCATATACTACTTGTTGATGTGTGGGTTCTTGACTTCACTATTCCCTAAATACTTTTTTGCCCCCCTACTGATATGATCAATTTTTGTACCCACAGGGTTCCAGGCAACTCGCGTAGTCTAATGTTTGTTTGTTGTTATATGTGTTGGAATGTACACCCCTTTAAAGAAAAACAGAACAAAAGCCCTTAAGCTGGCGCGGTTTGTTTTTTTGTTCTTTGTTGTTTTGTTGGTGGTTATCTGTGCCACAATTAAACCACACGCCTTTCCCGACCCTATGCCTAAACAATACCACAGTCATCAGCGCAAGCAAAATTGTTTTTTTGATAAACCGTTACTGAGTTATGATTGGCTTGCTTGGCGCTGAGTTAATGTACCTTTAATTCAACACATTTACAAACATACGTAGGGTTACTTGAAACATTGGATCTTTATGGTATTTTTGTACTCTTCTTTAGTTTAATTGTATTTGGCCATTTTGCCCCATCCCTGCGCACTCACACACACACACGCCACACACATTCCCGACCGATCTACCCCACCCAAACCACATTCCATACACACACAGCCCCCACATGTTCCTTATCCTTGAGAGAGGAAGAGATCACAACAGGTACGCAGAGGTATTTCTTTGGTCTTGGCCATAGTGGAGTTTGGAGTGTGACTGTTTGAGGTTGTGGACAGGTGTCTTTTATACTGATAACAAGTTCAAACAGGTGCCATTAATACAGGTAATGAGTGGAGGACAGAGGAGCCTCTTAAAGAAGAAGTTACAGGTCTGTGAGAGCCAGAAATCTTGCTTGTTTGTAGGTGACCAAATACTTATTTTCCACCATAATTTGCAAATAAATTCATTAAAAATCCTACAATGTGTTTTTACCTATGATGGAAATTACAGGCCTCTCTCATCTTTTTAAGTGGGAGAACTTGCACAATTGGTGGTTGACTAAATACTTTTTTGCCCCACTGTATCACAAACCACCCAGTTTCTAATGTTGTTTATCTACCTTAGTTGTGCAAGTCACTCTGAATAAAAGTGTCTGCTAAATGACCAAATTGTAAATGTATATGTGAAAATGAACCTTCCAAAATGAACTGCAATGCACACTGGGTATTATTATTATTGGCCTTTATTTGGGGCCGAGCTCATTAGAATAACACTCAGCATGCTTTGCAATTGTTCATTTCTATGTGTTTGTATATTTAGTTCATTTAGCAGACTATCTTATCACACTATAGTCCTATCAGACTTCTGATGCCAATGCAGGGTGAAAGGGGGGCCACAAAATGTGAACAACTATAAAAATGGTATAGAAAAGTATTTAGTATTTTGAAAATAAGAAATACATTGGAATGTAGTTCGTCCCAGTGCAATTCTGTCTGTGTGTGTGTGTGGATACATTTCGCCGGTACGAACAGGAAATATAGATTTCTTTAGGCTCAGGGTTAGTGTTACAATTAGGGTTAGGGGTTAGGTTTAGATTTAGGGTTAGGAGTTAGGGTTAGGTTTAGTTTTAATGTTAGGGTTAGGAGTTTGGATTCGTTTTAGGGTTAGGAGTAAGGGTTAGGTTTTGTTTTAGGGTTAGGGTTTTGGGGTTAGAGTTAAGGTCAAGGTTAGGTTAAGGGTTAGGGTTAGGTTAGGGGTTAGGGATAGGGGTTAGGGAAAATAGGATTTTGAATGGGAATTGTTTGGTCCCCACAAGGATAGTAAAACCTATGTGTGTGTGCATGTGTGTGTGTGCGCATATGTATGCTTATGTTATTATATTGTATGTGTGTCTGCGCATGTGGGTGTATGGGTGTGCAAGTCTGCGTGTGTGTGTGTGTATATGTGGTGTGTGTGTAAGTAGCTGTACATGTCAAACGTGCCCATTGACTGAGCCCGCTGCTGTTAACCTGTGTGTCTGCCTCATTAAGGCCCATATCCCTGTTGCCATGGCTGTCTATTAGGGAAGCAAGATAAAAGGGAGATTTGCATGTGAAAGCCTCTCTCTTTCTCACTCTCTTTCTCTCTCTCTCTCTCTCTCTCTCTCTCTCTCTCTCTCTCTCTCTCTCTCTCTCTCTCTCTCTCTTCTCCTCTTCTCTCCGTCTCTTGTCTTTCCCTCTCTTCCTCTCTTCGCCTCCTTCTTCTCTACTCTCTCCTTCTCCGTCTCGCCGCGCTGTCGTCTCCCTCTTCTTTCCTCTTCTCTCTATCCTTTCCTTCCCCTCTTCTTCTCGTTCTTCTCTCTCTCTTCTCGGCTCCTGCCTCTTTCTCTTCCTTCCTTTCTCTCTCGGTCTCTCTTTCTCTCCCTTCTCTCTCTCTTCTTCTCTCTCCTCGTCTCTCTTTCTCCTCTCTCTCTCATTCTCTCTCTCTCC
>NC_036838.1:5548245-5549815 GCF_002910315.2 Salvelinus sp. IW2-2015 | reverse complement strand
AGAAGGGTCACACACACACATACACACACACACACACAAACACATGAACATACACACACACACACGTTTGCCTCTTATTTTACAGCCTCAGCTGCATAATGATACCTTTTGAGGGATAGTGAAAGATGCTCTGACCACAAGACGCGGCCATTTAAACACATTGCCAAGAGCCCTATACTTGACCACAGGACTGAAATAAGACACTGAAAACAATGATAATCAGCTCTTCTTGAAACAGGGAACCCTATCTAGAACCTAAAACGGTTCTTCAGAGGTCCCCATAGGGGAACCCTTTGAAGAACCATGGTTGGTTCCAGGTAGAACACTTTTGGTTCCAAGTAGAACTGTTTTGGGTTCTATGTAGAACCCTTTCCACAGAGGGCTCTACATGGAACCCAAAATGGTTCTWCCTGGAACCCAAAATGGTTCTACCTGGAACCCAAAAGGGTTTTAGCTGSAACCAAAAAGGGTTCTCCTATGGGGACAACCGAAGAATCCTTTTGGAACCCTTTTTTCTAAGAGTGTTGTGTCCATACTCAACATGTTCAGCACATAAACAAGGTTGTCTTTGATGGGCCACATGTGAAATGGTCTGTGTATACCACAAGAGTTTGTTTCCCTTTCCATACTTTTTTTGTGAGAGTGTATTTATATGGATAGGTACACACTTCCAAAAGGGTTCTTCGGCTGTCCCCATAGGATAACTCTTTTTGGTTCCAGGTAGAACCCTTTTGGGTTCCAGGTAGAACTCTCTGTGGAAAGGGTTCTACATGGAACCCAAAAGGGTTCTTCCTGGAACCAAAAAGGGTTATTCAAAGGGCTCTCCTATGGGGACAGCCGACGAAGAACCATTTTAGGTTCTAGATAGCAACTTGTCTATATCTGTATCTATATAGTATATTTATATCCATGTGAAACCACAATAAATGTCAAGTCTTGAAATAAGGTCTCATCGACTGAAGTGATTACGAAATCAACATTTCAAAGGTGAACGACACGTCAGTCTTACATATATAGATGAGGAAGTCAACTATGGGGTTTWCATTCCCGGCAACACAAGGAAATACACTGTTTACACAGAAGTGGCTCTCTACATCTAACAGAAAACATCCCTGTACATGTGATACCAGAGCTTGGGATTTTGCATTATACGCTTMATTTAAAATCGTTAATGGTTGTCCTTCACAGTCAAGAAGTGGTTTCTCTGTTAGCACTATACAGTTCATATCCATTTAAAATCTTCCACATGTTTTTGTAATATAGACAGTGTTGCAGTCAAGAAGTGGTTTCTGTGTTTAGTATATAAGGGGTTGTGGTCGACCATGTGCAGGCCAAGGTTGAGCTGCATTATGCAGCCTGTGGCAGCTGGCCCTCTCCTCCTGCTCCTCCTCTACCTCTCTCTTCTCTCCGCTCCAAACTTTAATTAACTACACACATGACCCCAGAGAGAGGAGGGCAGAGGGAGAGAGGGAAAGAAAACAAAAATATTTTGCTCTGACTGAAAAAGGAACCTGGTTCCAGTAACAGGAAGTGTGTGTGTGTGTGTGTGTGTGTGTGTGTGTGTGTGTGT
>NC_036838.1:5545595-5547578 GCF_002910315.2 Salvelinus sp. IW2-2015 | reverse complement strand
GGAATACACTTGCAGACGCAGCCAAACGTGACAGCTCTAACCAGCCGAGAGGAGCATGTCGTGTGTGTGTGTGGGTGTGTGTGTGTGTGTGTGTGGTGTGTGTGTGTGTGTGTGGAGAGGGTGGGGAGCTTGAGTAAATCTCTGTTCCTTTAATAAGGGGTATGTTCCGGCTTTCTGGGAAATTCATACTGCTGGGGCGGACATGTGTGTGTGTGTGTGCATCCTAATTTTCTTGCCAAAGAATGTCATTCCTTCTCTCCCTCACTCATGTATTTTTTCTCTCTCTCTCTCTCTCTCTCTCTCTCTCTCTCGTCTCTCTCTCTCTCTCTCTCTCTCTCTTCTCTCTCTCTCTTCTCTCTCTCTCTCATCTCTCTCTCTCTCTCCTCTCTCTCTCTCTCTTCTCTCTCTCTCTCTCTCTCTCTCTCTCTCTCTCTCTCTCTCTCTCTCTCTCTCTCTCTCTCTCTCTCTCTCTCCTCTCTCTCTCTCTCTCTCTCTCTCTCTCTCTCTCTCTCTCTCTCTCTCTGATTAAGATTAATTCCAATTATATTCTCTCTCTCCTCATTCTGTTCAGTATCCTCCAGTCTCTCATAGCTATGTCATTCAAAACACTAGAGAGAGAGAGAGAGAGAGAGAGAGAGAGAGAGAGAGAGAGAAGAGAGAGAGAGAAAGAGAGAGAGAGAGAAGAGAGAGAGAGTGAGAGAGAGATGAGAGAGAGATGAGAGAGAGAGAGACGAGACTTGAGGGAGAAGAGGAGGATGAGAGACATAGAGCAAGAAGGAATCGGAGGAGATGACCAAGAGAGATAAAGAGATTAAGGAGAATAGCGCAGTGTGGGGTTAACTTCACTCTTTCACTCCTCTGACAGAACATGTCATCAAAAGAGATAGGAAAAAGATGAGGAAGGGAGGAGACACGTGTGACGAGACCAGACACAGGCATGAGACTGAACAGATTCCTTTTCGAAGTCAACCAATCAGAAAGGAGTTGTGATTGTACTGTTCTCTGCTCCACACACTCCACAGACACAACCACAGCCCAGAGACAGACTCATACAATATGAATGGACTACATTACTCTAACTATGATTCAGTTACCATGACCGACTGAACTCTACAGTCATTCTAGCTTCATTCATACCCATTCATTTCAGGGCTCTATATTTACTGTTGTGAGTATTGAAGTAACAATAATTCAGAGGGTGGATGGTGGGGAGGAAGGGCGCTGACTTTCCCCAGGCTAAGGTGTCATAAGCTTGGGGTTGATGACACACATGTTCCCCTGCATGGGTGGCACCTGAGTGGGAACTTCCAATAACTGTTTGTCCTATGACTGTGTGTACCAGTAACACAGTGACATGTTTACATTCCGGACATGTTCTCTCTGTTCATACATCTGTCAATTGTGTTCACTCTATTCATTATATTTCTATCCGCAAAGTTACTGAACGTTCAGATAGAAATATATTACCTAGAACAGAAATRCATTTCTGTCATAGAGAAAAGGGAATTGTGTTCACTCTATTCATTATATTTCTTTCCACGGAGTTACTGAACATTCAGATAGAAATGTATTACCTGGAACAGTCATCATTTTCTGCCTTTCGAAACCTTGATGGCCTCAGGTTTGGCACTTAGGTGGAAGATAATCAGCAATTCCTCAGTGGAGTCACATCTGTGAAATGACAGTTTCCTACTTAGCCACTCATTTATAGGCTAAGCCGCATTCCCATGAGGAAGCAAAGACACAAAAATAGCCTCTTTAAGTGTGAACCTACGAGTTTAATGCCCTTCACACATGGTAAAGCACTATGGCATCCTCAGATGAAAAGCGTTAATTTTATGCATTAACTACATCTAATTAGTTCATTATATATTTGATAGCTTTTAAACATATCTCTCCCCAGCACTGATTGGAATAATTTGAGCTAAACAACAAGGCTGTGTGTGTGTGTGTGTGTGTGTGTGTGTGTGTGTGTGTGTGTGT